>NC_056739.1:1103489811-1103514811 GCF_019279795.1 Protopterus annectens
ATATATATATATATATATATATGCATGCATGTCCCAAAATGCCCATACAAACATATGCTGCTGATAGACCACCCATAATCGGGGCAGCATGCACAGTTGGATACAAAAGGAGCCATGACAGTCACATCTGCCCCCCCCCCCACGGTTCAAATAAATAAGTGAACAGTACACTGCTTCAAAATCATGATAGGCCATACACAATGGCCAGACATACAACAACCTCTTAGCAAAACAACTAAAATATCTGAACATAGCAAAGAGAAATACAACCAGCCAGTAATTCACATGTTTTTTATACTCTGTCTTCGCCAAAACCTTCAAGGAGTAAAACATTACAAGAAATACGTGCCTTAATCACAAGAGGCAATTAACACTTAATTACATAATTAAATACACAGCCTCTAATTACACTCCTCATTTAACCCCTATGATATAAAGTATCACATTTAATATTAATACATTGAGTCTGTACACAACAATTGTCCTTTTATGAATGTTTCATCAAATTGAGGAACAGACTTTTTCAAAAACTGTACCTTGGAACCTACTTCTGTCCCCGTGGTGAGATTTATTCAAATGTACGGCTAAAGAGCTGTCATCTTTCTTATCAGTGATATGTCTCACATGTTCTAACAGCCTAATTTTAAAACTTGTGTTACTCTCTCCCACATAAAATATGTTACAAGGGCATCTAACAGCATTCTCTATACACCAACTTCTTGAATGTACAGATTTCAACAAGTTTTCCAGCCTTTCCCCTCAGCAAGAATGACAGCACTAAATAATGATAGACCAGTATACCTATCAACCTCCTACTGTATAACATCTGCACAAAACCTGGCATAATTGGTGGACAGAGGCCCAAATACATGGCCATACTTGATATATTGCTGTTATACACTGAAAAAGTTGCTGGTGTTACAGGGTTTATTGTAACATATCTTTTCTGAGGGATATAAAGTCAGAAAAACAAATGGATGTTACTATTTACAGAATGCAATCACCAGAGTATGTTATTGATTTGCCAAGGACAATACCTGTCTGGGGAACAGACCAAACATAACAGGCTAACCTGTGGCCATTATGTGGGTGGCCCTACAGTTGAGAGCTATGGAGAGACAAAACTTTGTCAGACTGAAACCCATGCAGAAGTAGCATGTGCAGACAAACCCTGTTAAACTAACAGTATTCCAAACATAACAGCATTACTCACATTCTGCCCCTAAGTCTTAAACCTTCAACACCATCTAGTTGGCTTGTCTCCACAAATCTTGTTGTAAGAGGTAGTAGCTCACACAACTTCAGGATGTCTTACTCACAAGTAAGGGAAAGGGCCAACACCCACATGGAGTACTCAGTTAAAGGAATGTGTTCCCATGACATTCACTGTTGGAAGAACTACACAGCTGCTCTGCATGCAATTAGCAAGGGGGGAACACCAATTGGTGCACATGCCATCACCTGGTCATGAGCATCACCTACAAAAGCCATACTGTCAGCTATTCAAACCAGCTCTATCCCCGTAGTGCACAGAGAGAGAGAGAAAACAAATAAAACAAAAACTGGAAAAGAGAAGAAAAAATTAAGTGGAACATGTAAGCATGTAACTGAATGTAGTACTTGGTCTGTAATAATGGGAAATATGATTTGGAGGAATATATGTCCCAACAAGACTTGCTGTACTAATGTCCTGCTGAACAGCTGCTATGGCCATAGCATCTGTCCCTCTCTGCAGTGGGAGAGATCACAACCATACCTCTCAACTGTACAGATCTTCACAGAATGTCCAGATTTTCTCATCATAGTTTTTTGTCTGTTCCTCCTGAAATCTGTACTTTTCTGGCAAATAGCTGAGGATTGACGTCATCAAGTAATGACAAACACTTCAGTCTAAGACTCCACATCCTTAAAAATATTCACAGTAATGCAAAATGTATCATTCTACAACTTCCTATGTTTGTAAGAAGAATATTTAAAGTCTGTCCCTATTTATCCCCCCATCATTTTAGGCTTTGTCTAGATGTGATGCTCTAAGAGATTGTGAGGTAGGATCAGACCTCAGGAGCCTGACTAACCCTGGGAAAGGACAGCTCACATATGACAACTGCTGGGGTGTCTGTCAAACAGCTGTGACTGTGCCACTGCTAGGCCAGTTAATGGGATGTTGCCCATATACATGTTACCTGTGATTATGAGTATGACACATGTTTGCCTTGTAAAGCTGAGAGACCTATAGTGGGCATGTACATAGTAAAGAACTGTTGCAGACATATGTGTTGAACTGCATGTGATATATTGAATTAATAACATTCAACTGTACAATGTTCTGCTGGACAGTAAACACATTTGCGACTGATATCTATAGTCACATACACATATACCTGTGTTATGTCAGCCAAACCATTGGCAAGTCTGTGAGCAATGACATTGTAACATAATAGCTTACTTATGACTGTTGGACATCTTCCAGGTTATCACACTGATGTCAACGCCTACTGTGCAATCAACTTACTAATGTATGGGGAAGCTATATTAATACAGTATCAGTTATGATGTCCCTTTTGTCACCCATTTATGTGTGCCAATGTCCAGATGTACTGCTATAACAGGTTGAGAAGTACGATTGAGCAGCAAGACTGTAAATACAGTGTGCCATACTAACACAGAACAGAAATGTATATCAGGTATCCCTTGAGCACATGTATGTATACATATGTTCAGCTGGAAGGCACAAAACTAATCAAATGGGTTTCAAGCAGTCAGTTTACCTTCATAATGCTGATCACGTTATGGTCGACCCCGCTTCCGCGAATACCAAACTGTGACTCTTCAAAACGTCAAACACCAAATTTCCAAACGACAAAATCTTGCCCCCTTTTTGACCCATGTTAGCACTGATGTGAAGGTGTGGCACAGTCAGAAATGTCAAAATTGGAAGTTTTTTCGACATTTGAAAGATTTCACAGTTCTGGTTTCTCAGAAACAGTTAGGTGATGTGGTTGGTTGATTATATCTGATCGACATTATGAAGGTGAACCTAAGCAGTCAGGTACATAGGTTGTGCATGTTGCACATGTGTGGAATATCAGTGTCAGTGCATACAACAGACATAAATGTGTACAGCTACTGGTTGTTACATTGCCCTGACACTGATATGGGTACTAGAGTAGGCATGATTATTGGATAGTAATCAAAGTGTCCAAATGTGTTATGACCCTCTGCCCATGCCTACCACTACCAGCTATATCAACACCTATATACAGTGGATATCACAAGTGTACACACCCCTGCTGGAATGCCAGGTTTGTGTGCTGTATGACAATTGGACCACAGAAGATCATTTCATAATGTTTCTCATCTTGAATGTGACTCCTAACCTGTACAGTTCCAGTGAAAAACAATCAAATGTGTTTCTAGGAAGGTGAGCAACTATTGCCAAGTGAAGATGTGCCATGATGTTGGGAGTCCAAACCAAGACAAATGAATGCTGTAACCATCTCAAGAGGTGCATGCGCAACATATCAGTTTAAGGGTGTGTATACTAATTCAACTGGCCTATTGTACTGATTATTATTTCCATATGTTTTAACAGACCAGATTGTTATGTTTTCAATTGAATTGTACAGGTTATAGGTCACATTAAAGTTGGGAATTGTTTTGAAATGAGCTATTGTGGTGTCATGTTCCAATTGCACAAATATCAGGCATTGTAACTGGGGTGTGTGTACCCTTTATATCCACTATGTGGACTCAGCAGTACCTAACCTGTATAACCACCCTCCACAAAGGTAGAGAAATCCCCTTTGGTGGACAGCAGCAATACACAAACCACATAATAGGTTGCTATATTGGCTGTACAGGGACACATATGTGCAGGCAACAACTTGCATGTAAGTTCACAGGTGACTTCTTGTAAGGCTGGCTATGACTAAAAATCAGACATATCCACACGACCAAGGACACATATGTTGTCAGTTTCAGAGGAAACACAATTTACCCTGTACTGGGGGTAAAGTACACCTCATACACATATGCCATGGATATAGGCAACCTGCACCAGACAGGTTAGGTGGGAACATAACCACCCTATCCACCCTCATTGTACAGGGGGATATGCACATCAACCACAATCCTCCCCTCAGCAATGGTGAACATGTACATATTGTCTACTGAAGGCAACAATAGCATATCTCCATGGGGCATAACAACATCACTGTCTGCCTCCTACATGAACTCAGACATGTGCTCACAGCTCAATCACACACCACAGTAAACACAGACCTGCCACCATCCACACACCATCCACATGGAAGATGGCCACTGTCAACTCTCTACACAGAAATTAATGCAGAATAGAGGATTATGCAATCAAGTGTTCAACATTGGGGGGAATAAGATAGCTCAGGGTCAAGGGTGTAATGCAAGCTGCTATAGCCATGCTAGCTTGGAGGGTTATGGTGTAATGTGGATTATTTGCAAATAATATCCACTGGTGATGTGCAATTTGACAACCGTGTGAGGTCCTGTGACCTTTTGTCCTGTTTATGTCTTCCAGGCAACATGCAGAGGGCTCACATACCAGCATTATCTGTTGGGGTAACTGACATCATCACCCAATATGTGATCGACCATTATGCCCCGTTATTTGGACAGACAGCAGAAGATGTGCAGGAGAGGACTGCCCTGTGGAACAGTCTGGTCCACAGTGTAAATGATGCCGGCCTGCACAGCAGAACTTATGAGTAGCTGCAGCATCGAGCCACTGACCTCATCCACCATGCCTGTCAATGGGCTGCTGCTGTAGTGAGGGACCAACCAGTCACAGTTGGGGGCCCAGCCATCCAGCCCCCACTGACACCTACTGAGGAGCTCCTCGCCAACCTTGGGGCACCTGCCCAATGCACAAGCCATGAAGCTGAGGAAAGCATTGTGGAGGTGGGTTGCACAAACACACACATACACACACACACACACACACACACACACACACACACACACACACACACACACACACACACACACAGACACACACACACACACACAGTAAAGGCCCAGTGGGGATTAGTACACTAATGTATCAGACATACATGTAACTGTATTGTATCTACATCCATGTGTCAGGTCCAATTTCAGTTGTGGATGGGAATTTCTAATGCACAGAGGTGCACATCTATGGTGAGGACAGAACATTGTGTATTATTGGGGTTAGTACTGTAAATGTGCAGACATGCTGCATCCATCCTGTACCAAGGTCACACGTGAGTCTGCTGACAATAACTCTCTTTCACAACTACCTAGGACCCCCTGCTCTGCCTATGGGACAGCATCCTGGAGCTGGTGAGTATGACATTGTCCTGTTGTTACCTGGCAATACCCCAGGCATGTGAAGGGCATGCAATTTATCATACACACAACCATCAGTAATAGTTATATTGCTTTTTGTGCATGTTCGCTTGTGCTGAGGTTAACTGCATTGCATCACAGTGGCCAACACTGGGGCCTATCTGACATGAATTCAACATTCATGTAGCATACCTCACAAATTGTCAGTGCCAAGACATCTGGACAGAGGCCAGCAAAATGTGCTGGACAAATGGCCTAAGGTAGGGACATGTGTGACACAGTGGTATACAGTGGATATAAATTGTGTACACACCCCTGATAAGATGCAAGGTGCTCCTGTTACATACTAATTAGGACCACAATATGTCAGTCCACACCCTTCCAGCCTTTAATGTGACCCATAACATGAACAGTTTACTTGTAAAATCAAGCATTTGGGCTCATGTATTGCACTTACAAGGCTGGCCACCTGTGAGGGTGGCAGATGTTGTATCAGCATGATGTTTCAGTTAGGTATGATACCTCATGCTGCCATATATAGCTGTACACTCACTGTGACCTATTTGGCTACAATATCACATACATGGGCATTGTTAAGGCACACAGACCACTTCCGACCATGTATAGGTTGCAAACATATGGATATTCCAAACACATCTGTATAGAGGACTGTACAATGGTTTAACTTGCTGCATGTGAGGCAGATGCTGTTACCACACTATATAAAGTAATGGCAGTGGAAGGTGGTCACCAGTCGTGTATGGTACACACATCAAAATGGTATAACCCACACAAGACATGACCACACACAAACAGTTGCCACCATTGGGATTAGAACTCCTGCCTGTCTATGTATTTCTACTATAGTGCTACACAGTTATCAGACATGCCACAGAGCTTACACATTTCCATTTAGTCCAAAGGTACTTCTAAGGTGGATGACTTCAACAGGGCTACTAGATTGGCGTGAGGGGAAGTGTAAAGGGTAGTGTACAGGTCACAAATGGTGTAACCTACACACTACATGATTTTCACACAAACAGATCCAAACAGTTGCCAGTAAGGTGTTTAGAACTTCTGCCTATCTGGTTATTGTTACTATAGTGCTCCGCAGTTATCAGATGTGCCATAGAGCTTTTACAATTCCACCTCTCCCTAAGGTACTTCTAAGGTGGATGACATCAATAGGACTACTAGATTGGGGCGAGGGAAAGTGTGAATGGTATTAAACAAGTCAAAAATGGTATAAGCCAGACAGTACATGATTCACATACACACTTGCCAGCACTGGGATGAGAACTCCTGCCTATCTAGTTATATCTTCTATAGTGTCATGCAGTTACCGATGTGCTACAGAGCTTACTGAACTTTCATATGGCCAAAGCTGCTGATAAATGCAGAGCTGAGGTAAAGTATTACAGGTGGCAGAAAGTCTGCCTTTTATTCTACCCTTCCATCATGCTAGTTCTTTCTGTCTTGCACTTCAAATAGCATTATGGCTTGGCAGTTCACCAGGTTATTGTATCAAGAAGTGTGGCACACCTAGGAGCCATCAGCAGTACTCGTTCATCAGAGAAGTAGTCCCAGTACTTACTAGTTATGTCCACCCATCCTGGCATGATTGAAGGGCAGTTTTCTGTGCTTTCACCCATTAACCTGGTGCACTTGTCCATTCTGAGGCACTGTTGTAACTGCCTCATGTACACAGACAACCCTCCCCTCTAAACTCCAAACACTCAGACCTGTGAGAGTTACCCATATATCACCAAATGTGGACATATGCACTTTTCAGCAAAAACTGGACTAGCAAGTCAAGAGGATAAGATCAACACCTGCACCACACCATGTGGACCACATAGCTCACTATGACACTCACTTTGACAGCTATGAACTACAGTGAAAAGCCACACACCTACCTTCATAGAGGCACTCAATGGTCATTTACCCAAAAAGCACAGAACAGCAAGACAGACACCCACTCAGACACTGTGACATGGTACATGCCAAGGGGCACATATTTAACCTACACAGTGTGCCTCTCAACCTAAGCTCCTAAGGCTAACCAGCTTGCACAATACAGTGACCATGGGTAACTCAATACTGAGGCACAAATATATCCCACTCACTAAGTTGAATATGGATCAGATGGCAGCCAAATATCTATCACATGCCAGCATCCAACACATGACACAGCCAGTCATGACACTTAACAGCTACGAGCATCACTCTGTATCCATGTGGGTGTGAATGGCTTGGGATACACCTCCCTGGACTTCATGACAAGATACATGGTTGAGCTCTCTGATTATGTGGTCCAGGCCGGTGTGACAGTAGTCCTGAGCAGTGCACCACCATCACCCAGAATGATGTTGCGGTACTATGAACAGATTGACTGCAACAATGGCTTACATGTTTTGAGTCATTCTCAGGGGACCCAGTACCTCTCTGCTCGGGATGACATGATTGACAGAACCCCATGACTTGCCACAGATGTCCTACATCTGTTGGCACTGGGTTTCAAGGTACTGGTTAAGTGTCTTGCCACCTTTATGATGCCTGATTAGGTAGTGTTGCTAATGTAATTGCCACCATAACAGCTAGACATGTATGCAGTCTAAGGGTCATGCTGCTCAGCAGTAGACATCTAACTGTCAGGATGCAATCACTCAAAGCACTCGTTGGAGTGGAGGACACATGTCTGCTGTAATGGAGAGGTGTTTCACAGCAGCAGACAGCAGCCCTGCAGTATCAGGCTATGATGCATTCCGCAGCTGTTAGACCCCAAACATAGACCACATCATACCTCCACAGGTGGTGTTGTCTCCATATTCATTATGGCTAGGAACACCTGCAGACTAGTATCCCAGCATAATGCATTGAATATACTTCTGGTATAACTGCCTTGGGGTAATAGCGCAATCCAGACTATAGCCTGTTATGGGTCCACATCTATGTCCCTAGACTGTCAATGCACATTCCTCAACACCCTGCCATCTGTGATGGTCCAAGACAACACTGACATAGTATGAGACTTCAACTACTCCTCCATCACCTGGGGAAAGTAGGCAAGTGCCAGTACAGTGGCCCAACACGTCTGGGATTCATCACTTCCAATGCCCTGGACCAGCTCATACTGACCCTCAGTACAGGATGCAACAACCTTGATCTGTGTTGCCCACTTAAATATGGGACTGTTGCTAATCCACAGTTGTCAATCCCTGCATGGTGGGATCCACAGAGGCTGTAATCAACATGGAACTCAACATGTCAGCCACATGCCCCACAAAGGTAACCACCTTGCAAAACCTCTCCAAATCTGACTTTTCAGCCATGAAAATAGGGGTGGATGACTTCACTGCACCCATGGCAATGGGAAATAGCTGCATAACTGTGGAATCATACACATATGCACTGAACAAACAGGTACATGAATGCATGGTACTATCCAGAGCCAACAGAACCCAGACACTGTCATCCAAACACTGGGAGACAATGTGATGGTCCCCTGCCATTACCAAAGTATACAACAGAAGGAGGACACTGTTGCAGAGAAAGGTGGTGTCCCATGACTGTTGCCTCAAAAACAACTTTAGATCCCTCATGGAATCCCCTACAGGTATCTATGATGGCAGACATGCAACAGACACTGATGACAATCACAACAGCCTTTGATAGTTACATCAACAACCTCCACAGCATTAAGCACAAGTGCTGTGAGTTACTGCACAATGCTAATACCTATCCTGAGAAAACAGATATTGGCTACAGTCTTGGCAGCACATTCTGTGCCAGCTTTATCCCGTGCCAGCTTTATCCCTCTCTCCCCCCCACAAGTGAAGTGCTGAGTTTGTGTTTTCACATGCTGTATCCTGTTTCTGTTCTAGATATCTGTGTCTCAACAGGATGTGGCCCTGCAGCAAGACCAAGGGGTATGGCAGTGTGGTAACACATCCACCATGTCTTAGGCAGGGTACAGCTGCATCTGCATGGAATTACCCGGTCTGTAGGACAGTGATTGCATATGCCTCACAGATTATAGGGCTGAGGGTTGTACATAAGTATATGTTGATTTACAACATCTGTTGTAGAGTGGAGACTGGCATGTGTTGTGGTTTGGACACACCTCTGATTGCTAATAACCACAGCCACAGGGGATATACATCAACTGAACACACTGAGATTACTATTCACACATACACACATGCACACACACACACACACACACACACACACACACACACACACACACACACACACACGCACACACACACACACACACACACACACACACATACACACACACACACACACACACACACACACACACACACACACACACACACACACTTGCCAGTACTGAGATCCATAGGTTCATTGCTTCATAGGTGTGTAGTAGGTGAATGGGCCTGAAGGCTATACAAGGCTAGCCCAAGGGAATACCCTGGCATCAGGCCACATGACAATAGTCTCCAATGTGACTCAGGCGTATAGTCACTGGAGTGGTCCCCAGGGGTGGGTATTGTATTCCCCATCCACTCATCCATATTTCTATTGTGGGTGGCCGGTGATGTGCACTGCTTCACATGTATGTGATTTATATTTCATAACATGGACTGTGTCTGGGTTGTGCAAATCTCCCACATGCATGTTCTTTGAAGTGAGGAAGTGTGCTTGAGGTCTCTGGGGCATGTTGTGTGGACAGATTGGTATCTTCAAAAGTAACATTCCTAACCTAGTTTGGTGAGACATGGCTGTGTAACTGAGGTAGTGATTGCACCTACATAGACAGTATGATACAGGGATTAATTGGAGTTATTGGAGTCTGTCCATACAGGGCATGTGTATAAGGCATGGTATTCCCTTTGCAGTGTATATTTGCAGACTCTACAGTTGTTGCAGGGGTCCAGTGGGGAACATAGTAAAAGGGCCACTGTACACATTGATTGGGCTACTGAGGGCATGGAACAGGGTGCCGTGTCCTTTTACTAGCTGGATAACACACATTCAGGAGATGTAACACATCAAAATACTTTCTGATGTCAGTGGCACTGTTGTGGTCAAAAGGCAGCTGACTGTCAACCTGTGTTCCCCATTTTGTTATAATAACATCATGGTTCAGTGGATTACCACCAATGTATTACTTCATGTGAGCCATGGTATTCCCAAAGGTAATAGCAGCACATCTCTTGGCATTGAGGTAATGTCCATGGTTCTGACAGCAGTCATAGGTGTCAAGTGGCCTTTGGGCATGATGTCAACATCACATGGATTGGGAATGCTACCACCCACTTTACTGTTGTATGCAAACATTATCAGCCAGGGTGCCTTTGTGTTCTGCAACTTAGAAGGGTAGATCTCAAACATGAGAAGACATGGGTCCATACCCTGTGTGACACCAGTCATGTCTGGTCATCGGTTTGACATGGAGTCCACTGCAATCACACCGTGGGTACTATCTGTGAGGCAATTTGCAGAAGAACTACTGATATAGTGGTTGTTGCCTAGCCAAGTGTGTTTATGTATGATTCCTGGGTGGATAGTGGTCTCTGAGTATTAGAAGGGTTGCCAATATTGTTAACTAATCCATACTGTCACATAGTCATTGCACATGGCACTACACATTTAGGGCTGTGGATTGTTTACACCAGCTGCTGCAGTGATTGACAACTGTTGGCCTTGTAATGTGGACATTGGGACATATACCAGGTCCTCAATATAATAATTTAGCAAAACCCTCCCCCAATGGCTCCTTTTATTACACAATCACACCAACACCCACACAGGATACTGAAGACAGATAGAGACACACACATACTTGCCAGTACTGAGTTTCAAATTCCTACCTATCTATGTATTGCTATTACAGTGTTTGCATTTATCATATGTGCCACCCACAGAGCTTACAGGATGGCTGTTGTCCCAAGGTACTCCTAAGATGAGGAACATCACCAGCCCTTGTAAATAGTGGCATTGGGTAATGTAGTGGGTGAGAGATTTCATAAAATATTTTATTCTACACACACATTTACATTCACCAGGAGTGAGGTGTGAACCTCTATCTAACTATGTTTTCTGGTCTTTATATTATGCATTTACTACACACACCACTGACCTTACATGGTTGAGGGTTGCCAACAGGTACTTCTAAGGTGAATGATATCTGCAGAACTGCTAAAGTCGGGCACTGAGAAGTGTACTGGGTGTAAATGGGGCCAAAATCTTTAAGGTATAAACAAATATATATATAGATAAATATACACAAACACTTGCCAGGAATGAGACTCAAACTCCTACTTATGTAGTTATTGCTACTACATTGTTACACATTTATCACATGTGCCACAGAGCTTATAGGTAGAAGAGTGTCCAAACATACTTCTAAGGTGAGTGACATGAGCAGCTGTTGTAAAGTATTACACTTTGAAATGTACTGGCTTTGTATGGACACAAAATACTTCAGCCTACAGATATAAACACACATTCACAATTGCCGGTACTGATATTAGAACTCCCACCTAAGTAGTGTTTTGCACTACAGTTTCACACAGTTATTGCAAGGATAATGGAGCTTATATGTTGGAGAGTTATCCAAAGGTATCTTTGAAGGTGAGTGACATCAGAGCAGTGCTAAAGGAGGGGTAAGGGAAGTGCATGAGTGTGAATGGCTACAAACTCAGGTCTCTACAAAGACACATACACTCTCTCACACCAATATACACATTTTCATAGTTGCCAGGACTGGGATTAGAACTCCTACCTAACTAGTTTGCTACATTATAGTATTACACAGTTATTGCAAGCACCACAGAGCTTATATGTTGAAGAGCTCTCCAAAGGTATCTTTGAAGGTGAGTGACATCAGCAACAGTGCTAAAGGAGAGGCAAGGGAAGTGTAGTGAGTGTGAATGGCCTCAAAATCATGTTTCTACAAACACACACACACTTTCTCACATAAACACACACATTTTCACAATTGCCAGGATAGGAATTAAAACTCCTACCTAACTAGTTTGCTACACTATAACATTGCACAGTTATCGCAAATGCCACAGAGATTCTAGGGCTGCAAGCTGCCCAAAGGGTTATTTCTGGGTGACTGACATCAGCTGGTGTGCTAAAATAGGGCAATGGGAAGTGTAATGAGTGTGAATGGACTCAAACACATTCATCTAGAAACACACACACACACACACACACACACACACACACACACACACATACACACATGCACACACACGCACACACACACACACACACACACACACACACACACACACACACACACACACACACACACACACACACACACTCACACACACGCACTCACACAGAACTTTACATTTGACGAGACTGAGATTACAAATGCTACATGGATACTTATTTGTACTATAGTGTTACATAGTTATCACAAGCACCACTGAGGTTATAGGGCTGAGGGCTAAGCAAAGGAATTTCTACAGTGAATGACATCAGCACATCATGTGATATAGGCCAATGGGATGTGTACTGGCTGGGAAAGGCCTCATAATGGGATTCTTACTGTCACTGTCTGTCTCTCTCTTCCCCACTTTTCTGTGTGTGTATGTTTGACATCTTATATTATGTTGGCCTTAGATGTGTGTGAGTATTCTTATCCATTGTGTGTGTGCGAAGTATCAATATTGTACAATTTGGTGTGTGTGTATAGACATCTGCGAATAACAGATATCTGTAGTCCACTGTGTTGTCAGACATGGACTTCATTTCTCTAAGTGTAGGGGCATGCCCAGTATGACCTTCTATAGTGAGTGTGTGCATCCATTCCAGGGAGAGTTGGACTCCAGTTCAGGGTTTTGTGTGCTACAGCTACACCTAGCAACCTGTTTTTGCAGGATATCTATATATAGGTTGCCAATATGGAGACACAATGGGTGTAACATATGGAGGTTAATGTAACTATTGCTGTCTGTACTGCTTGTGTAACATGGTTGGTTGTAGCATAGATTATCTGACATATGTACTGTTTTACACTGTGATGTATCATGCCATCAACCACTGACAGTTATCATTCTTTGCTCACAGTTATTTACCAGGGAAATACAAGATGAATGAAGCTGAGAGCAATATTCTGAGACATATAGACTACACATTCTGGCACACTCCTACCATTGTGGAGGAGTAGGTACAGACAATAGACTGTTGGTTCTGTGTAAATGGTCCAACACCTTGTTAGTATGCTGGCTGAGGATCCCCTTCTTGTGCTTTTCTCAACTTAAAGGAATGGCCATATCCTGCTGGGGCCATACCTCTCAGCTGTACAGATACACCCTCCAGAGGCAGGACTCATAGCTGGTCAGTTTGCCTTCACATTGTGGTATACAAGCAGTTTTGTGGCTATACATTCATGGGTTTGCAATCAGGGGTAGTATGGGTGGACATTAGAGTTTCAGACTTCACACACTGCATGACATCCATGCTTCTACATCCCCCCCACTGTTATTCTCTCATCTTCCTAACTTTATGAAAGCAATATCTCAGAGGTATCCCTATAGTTGGGTCTTTATCCCAGTAGTATTTATGGCCTGGTCCACAGTTCTTGCAGTAGGACATGACGAGGCATGCTACTGGTATGCTACTGGCATTTGTCAGCATGGCCTTGCATTTTGTTTCGGTTTACTGTGTTAGGTTGTTAGTTAGGCCCCCCTGACATTCTGTACATTAGCACTATGGGTGAGGCATGGGCCTTTGCCAGAGGACTGTGGGCCATTTGAGAGCATTGCAAGCCATCTGTGGCAGGCCAGTGCATTCAGTCACTCACAGGTTCCCAAGCTGCAAACCAGTGGATTACCCTGGGGTGACAGTGGTAAGTGGTTGAGGTGTTCCTGTCAATCCTTCCTCCATATACTGAGCCACAAGTCTGGATGTGGTCAGGATGCTGCTTACAGCTAGGGACACACCTGCATGGGACACCTATTCAGCATGCAGCATCATGTATGTATTCCCATACAGAGATGGGTTCATGCTGTACTCATTCCCTACAGCAAGGATATGACTTGTGATAAACTTGTGGCTGATGGTGGGGTGAGCTGGGTGCATGTGTGATATGGAAGCTACTGGCAAATGAATCACATATATACTTGGGACATTCCCCTTATGCTGGCTTGTGTGTGGACATGGGCAGCCTGTCATTACTTTATAACTGTGCCTTTTGTGGTCTGCCAGTGATTGGTCAGACTAACAGTATTCCATACTAGAGGGAAAACTAATGTGATGCTAACCTCTATATATAATTCCAAAGTTGTGTGCAGTTATTTTACATGAACCTTGTGTCGGTTACTTCCACCTGTGCACTGTTTCTATGTATGGGCCCCCATTCATGTTGTGTCCAGCTTTCTGACAGTGACAGATATTGACATCTGGACAGTATGTACAACTGCTGAAATGGGTGTAGCTGAGAAGCAGTGTGGTTGGCACTGCAGTTGTTGGAACATGGCCCTGCCAACCACTGTACTGTACCTAGGTCACTGAGACACAACCATCCAGGCCCACACGCTGACCACTTCCAGGCAATATTAAACACACAAGAAACTTACCACACTGACCCCTGCATATTGTACACATGCAACAATGTAGATTGGGACAGCTCTGGCAATCTGTGTTCCAGTGATATTACTCCTTAAACTTACATGTTACTGCATTTCTACATGGGATTGTGGGGGGGGGGGGGTGCACACCTGAAGACTTTAAACATTTGCAATGACTGTACTGGTATTTAGGTTACTCTGTTGGATTCCATTTCATATTGTATTGTGACCTATCATGCAGAAAGGAGGCATATCAGTAGAGTACACATGTTAGATTTTGATAGCATACATTTCAGTTTCAGACTTCTTGCCCTTCAAAACTAAAATGCAACTGCCAGACCTGTTGTAATATGTCTGTGTAGGTCTGGAGGGGGGATGTTTACCATTGCCATCATTTGGAGGCCTTAGTCTGGCCTTTCTTTATGGTCATCTACACCTGTCCTGCTGGGTAAGGCTGGTGGTGGGTATGTGACCCTCACTGGCATCCACGTGTGTGACCTATTGATACCCACAGTTATTTGGGCCATCACATGTACTGCAGTGGGAGTTGTCACCTTGTGTAGTACTGTCTAGTATTTTGACACCAGTATTTGTTATGGACTTCCTGCTGTCCCGTATAGCTGTCAGTTGCTATCCCATTCAGCCACCCAGTTCCCTTGCATGCTTGCATCCATACCATACATACAACTACCAGAGCATACTACTCCATTTAGTAATTGATAGGAAGGGTGACTTACCTTGTTGCTTGACCAGTACTGAGGACAGTGCTGGAGGACTGATTATGTCGGATGCACATAGTACACTCCCTATACATGGTAAGGCACAGGTAGTGTCATGTTTGGCATCCCTTTTACTGTATGTGTGAGTTGGAGAGAAGTATCAGTCCCTGGGTCCCTACAATGTCAGTGTGTGTGCTATGTGTTGCCTCTTTGCCAAGGCCTGGGTATACTGGGCATGCTTCCTTCTGCCTACAGGGACAGGCTCAGGAAGTTCCTCCTCCAAGTCCCTCTGTGGCTGTGCTGGTCTTGGCAATGGTGGGGGGCTGTGTGGCTTTGTCCCATGTTGTTCCTGCTGCAGCTGTTTCTGCAGGATCATATTGTATAGCATGGCATATACTATGAACATTTGTGTACATATAGCTGGAGAGTACCGCAAGGCTCCACCGGATATGTCAACCATGACCTGAGCATCCCAAGCACACACTCTACAATGATCCTGGTTTGTGTGTGTGTCTCATTATGGTGTTTTTGTTTGGGTGTGTGTGCATTTCTGATGGGTGTCATCAGCCACAGCTCCAGTGCATAGTCAGCATCCCCCACTAGATGTTCATATGGGATGTCCCCCCTGGCAAACCCCTGATACAGCTGTGAGCAATGCCAGATGTGGGAGTAGTGATAGCTTCCAGGGCTGCCAGCACACATGTTCATGATAATGCCCTGGGCATTGTACATAACCTAGCAGTTGATGGAGGGGGAAGCGCTTGTGGTTTATGTAGGCCCTACCCCACTCGCCAGGTGGGACTTTGATGTGGATGTGCATATAGTCTATATCACCAACTACCTCATGGCATTCTGCTATATGGTGTAAAGGTGCGCATACTTCTGATCAATGCCTCATGGGTGTTGGGGAAATATATGTGCTCAATGGCATGTGGTGTCATGGCATCCAGGAATTGGTGGAGTACCCTGGATGCTGATGCCTGTCAGACCCCCATGATATCCCCAGTTGGTCTTTGGAAGGTACCTGTGGCTAGTATTCTTAAGCCTGCACATACCTTGGTATCCACTGGGATGGGTTCCCCTCTGTTGGTTCTGTGTGTGAGGTGAGGACGGCACAGCTGGAAGATTTGCTGAAAAATGTCCTGTCCACCCTGTAGCGCTCCACTATCTCCAGCCCATGCAGGCCCTGGTAGGTTACCCTGGGTCTGTACACTCTTTTCCTCCTTCTCATTGTGGGTTGGTTGTCAGCATTCTCCTCCTCACCACCCTCAGTCTCTAGCACATATTGATAGAGCAAAGCAGTAGTAGCCTCTAACATTTTTAGTTAGTTTTGCCAGTTAAAAAATCCCCTGTCTGTGTACACAGGTGGTGTAGAGTTTGTGGGAAAAACCAGTATGAAAGGTGTTTGCATAGTTTATAGTAGTGTGTTGGGATGCTGCATGTGTAATTGGCTGATTCTAATACATTCCACCTGCCAGCTATGCTAGTTCTACTTGATTGTCTTCCTACTGCTGTTTCCCCTTCCCATTTCCTCCCTATTTAAGCCCCGGGGTGCGACACACATACCCAGTGCTGGAATGTAAACAGTGCTGCTATTTACTATTGTTTTTTTTTTTTATGTTTAAAACCTAGTGCACAGCTTACACAATGGTTTAGGCTATGGACGCAGTGCTCAGGCACATCTGACACACACCCTTCCTTAGCTTTGCTTAGCTAAGGGTAAACACAGCCCACAGAGATCCAATGAGCTTACAGCAAGCATGACACACCTCCTTATGAAGTCATTCAGCTCTTATAGGTTCATAGGTAGGTACTAGGCTATCAGCCCAAGGGCCTAAGTAAGACTAGCCAACAAGGTTCCCTGGTTTACGCCACCCAAGAAAGTTAATTTCTTGTGCCTCTGTCGAGCAGAGCCACAGAAGTGATTCCCAGGGTGTATTTCCTATTTCCCATCTACTCATCAAGATTTTTCTTGATGAGTGCTAATGAGGAACTTTACTTGACATAGATGGGTAGCTTGTGCAAGAGTATAGGAAGTCTCTAGGACAGGAATCTATCCCTCCAAAATGTCCTGTTTATTGTGGTGACAAGATTTAGGTCCCTATAGTGTGCAGCTCGGAGGGATTGGGATTTATTTAGGTGTAGCATGTCCAACAGATCTGGGTTTAACATAGCTTTATATGTTAGACAGAGATCTCCTCGGAGTAGGTGATATGCTACAGAGTAAAGCTGGAGTTTTTTTGAGACAGTCAGTGTAGGGCATCTGTTTGAGGCCAGTAATCCTCTTTGTGAGGTACATCTGTGGCCTTTCCAGCTGCTGCAGATGTCTTGTAAGGTACATTCCAAAAGGGGCGTTGTACTCTATAATGGGTCTAATGAGTGCTGAGTAGAAGGGAACAATGACCAATTTTTTTCTGGATGAGAACCCTTTTGTGATGAGGTTTGCCACATAGAAGGATTTCCTGACTACTGTGGTGATGTGATTATCAAAGGAGACACTACTGTCCACCTGGGTCCCAAGGTCTCTTATCACACATTCGGCATTAAGTAGACTGCCATTTATGTTGTAGTTCATGGGTACAGAGTTTTTACCAAAGGGGATGACAATACACTTTTTGGCACTGAGCTTGAGGCCATGCCTCAGACACCAGGCATCTGTCTCAGTGAGGCCCTTCTGAAAAATGTCTACATCATTTGGGGACTCAACTATGGCTCCTAGTTTGCAGTCATCTGTGAACTTCGTTAGCCAGAGGCCTTCTGTGTTAGCCTGTACTTTAGAGAAGTAGATACCAAACAGGAGAGGTCCCAGGACTGAATCCTGTGGTACTCCACTTGTCACTGGTTTGAAGTCAGATTTGGAGTCTGCAATTTTTACAATGTGGGTTCTGTCAGTGAGCCAGTTGGCAGCCCATCTTGTGACATAGGGATTTATACCTAGTTTAGTGAGTTTAGCTATAATTACATAATGGGGGATGGTGTCAAAAGCCTTGGCTAGGTCAAGATTGGTTGTGTGAAAGCCTTGGCTAGGTCAAGATAGGCTGTGTGAACCACATTACCCTCGACTACGGCTTTGGTGACTGCCTCAAAAAAGTCGATCAGGTTCAGAAGGCATGATCTGCCTTTCACAAACACGAACTGGGTGGGGTCTGGAGTTTGGAGGTTACCAATGTCTTTGTTTATGAGTTCCATGATGATACATTCCATGGCCTTGCAGACCAAGCTTGGCAGGCTAATAGGGCGATAGTTCCCAGGATCAGTGGTGGCTCCCCCTTTGTGGAGTGGGATAACTGTTGCTCTGTGCCATTCAGTGGGCACAAAGCCTGACGTGAGACTATGATTGAACATGGTGCTTAGGTGGAGAACCAGTTCGTTCTGAAGTTTATGTAAAACGCAGCCTGGGATGTTGTCCGGTCCCATGGATGCTGTGTTTTTGGTTTTAGAGAGTGCAACTTTTACCTGCATATATGTGATTACAGGGACTCTGCATTCTTCCTGTATAGATATGGGCCCTTAAGGGGGTGAGAGGGGGGTAAAGTTAGCACTGAACCTATCTGCCAGGATGTTGGCAATATCAGTTGGTTCTGTAATTTTTGTGTCGTTGTGCTGTAACTCAGAGCAGATCTGGGTGTTGCCATTGGGATTTTTGACATAGCTATAGAATGCTTTGTGGCTGCCCTTAGAATCAGTGGTGATTTTGTTCTTGTAGCTAGCTTTGGAGAATCTTATAAGGGATCTCAGCTTTTTACTAAGGCTGAACAGAGAGCTCCTCCACTCATGGGATTTTACTCTCTTTTGCAACAGTTTCTTCCTTCTGTTGTAGAGTTTGGTTATGGCTGGGGACCACCAGATTGGCTTCCTTTTTTGAGGATAGCATCTTGGTTCTGTTTGGGATAGCACGATCCATGCACTTGTGTAAGTACTTATAGAGTGCATTTGTGTAGGATTCAGCAGTCATAACTGTATTGTCCATTTGCATGGGTGTCATGAAGTTCACCACTTCTGTCTTAAGAAGCATGAAGTTGGCTTTGGAGAAATTTTTTACCATGGTTTCCTTAATGGTGGGTGGGATGCAGATATCTAGGGTGATTAGCTTATGGTCGGATCTGACCAACGAGGAGTTGACTTCAGGTGTGGAACACTGGTCACTCATGTTGGTAATGACTAGGTCTAGGATATTGTTGCCCCTGGTGGGGGTGTGGTTAAGTTGATCCAGGGCATTGGAATTTATGAATTCTAGAAACTGAGCGAAGGAGTTGGTACATGAGTAGTTTTAGCAGTTAATGGTGGGGTAGTTGAAATTGCCTATTATTAAGGTGTTTGATTGAGCCCTAATATTTTCCAGTATATCAAGAAAAGAGGAGTGGGAATCCTGGGGCATGGTGGGGGATCTGTAGCAAGCTACAATTTGGATTGCAGTTTTTCCCAGAGTTAGTTGTACTTGGATAACCTCGGATGCATTATGCTGCGCAACTAGCCTGGAGGTGTTGATATCCTTGATGAATATGGACATACCTCCGCCTTTGGTGTTCTGGTCTAGGTTAGATAGCCAAACGTTGTGGTATGAGTTATAGCCTGGTAATGCAGGGGTGCTCTCTAGAGCCTTGAACCAGGTCTCAGTCACTGCACAGATATCGATGTTCTCCATTTTAAGGAGTGCCTCGAGTGAGTGCATTTTGAGATTTGGACTTCTAGCATTGAGTAGCATTACCCTCAGTTTTTGCTTGGCTGTTCCTGTTATGGTGGTGAATTTGTTATTTGAACCTTGCCAAAAAAGGCACTATAGGGGCGGCAAGACCCTTAGCCAGTATCTGGAATCCCAGGGGTGACAGGTGCAGGCCATCTCTGGCAAAGCATTGTGGTTTGTCGACCATGTCATCCCAGGCAGACAGATACTGGATCCCCTTAGAATGACACCAGAAGCTTAGCCAAATGTTGAAGTTAATCATTTTGTCCTTGTACTGCGGTATCATTCTGGGCGATGCACTATTGTATTGCTGCACCTACACAGTTAGGTACAAGCTGACACTTTGAAGAAATAAGTGATTCAGTATAACTCCCCTCATTTGCATACCCCAGTGTGTAGGTTGTTAGTTACTGCACTAAAACGGACCCTTTCCCCTTGACAATCAGTGCTCCCTGGTATTGTTTACATTCTGCTTGCCATTGACTATAATGGCAAAATGCAAATTTAACTTAAAATTGAGTTTTCCCATTTTTCTTTTCATCCTGATCCCATTCACGTGCCACTGCCCTATGCTTAAATGTCTGAGATCGTCCAAAAAAAAGAGTTAATTTTCATAATAATTAATCACTTTTTAATGCCAATGGCCTTATATTTGGCCATTGGCATGTCTAATGTACATAATGCATGCTTTTTCACGAGCTGTCATGCCTCCGTTTTGTCAATTGCAGAAATGTACTCAGTTATTTTCTGAATACTTTTCTGCACTGACACTGTTCTAGCACGGAAACCTGGCAGCTTAGTGAGTCACTAAATCACCTCATTTGCATGGTTGTCACCAGCAAATGAGATGATTTCCATATTTGCTGTTTTTCCATGCTGGAACAGTGTAGGGCCGCTCGTGCTTATGAAAACGGCACTATCTTGAATTGCTCAGTGCCATTTTCCAAGCAGAAGCTCCTACACTGCTCCAGCATGGAAAAAATGGCTTCCTGAATCCCGGGGATGTGTTAAGTAGGTTCCCCAAACTGCTAAAGGTAGCCATTTTCTCTACATAGTCTTTAAATTCACATTCACTGTTAATTACAATAAATCAGAAACACTTAATGAGTCAAAAAGAGCTCCCAGTGCCATCCTATTTATTAGAAAAATGACTGGTCTGAAAAGATTGCCCTGTGTAATTATTCAGCAAGCAGAAGACATACATAAACCCATGACAGACTTTCACATCTATGCAGAATTAATGCTATGTCAACCCACTGTGAACAATGCCTTTACACTAAATCAAATGACTACACACTCACTTTTAACCAAGGACCAGAATAAAATGCTAGGGGATTTCATACATATGAACAACTTCATACATGCCAAATTTAATCAAGGTTTATGGGCTTAAACCCAAGAATTACTGCACTCTAGCTCATGTAAATTAGCCATTTCTAAATTCTTGCCAGTGTTATCCCAAATATAGACCCAATGAACATACTAAGAAAATGGCTCTTGTAATTATTAGTTTCCTGCGTAAATGGAGAGCTTATAAGAATTCAAGTAAAACATCTAACCCAGAAATCAAAAGTATGGCCCAACGCATAACCAAAAGTGTTTAGTGACTTAAACAAGGAGAAGTTTTGGAATTTGGCTTATTAATATATCCCCTTCTCCATATCATGGCTGAAAAGGGTCTGCAAATTTCACTTGCCTGGTTATCAAATTGAAATACAAACAATTTAAATATATACAATTTATAATAAGCCATAATTATTACAACAAAAATAATAAATTAGCATTACAGTCCATCTCCATAGCCTTAATAGGGTTGATGTACAAAAACTGATTGCTATGTTGATCTTCATTGCACATCAACCACAACATTATCGTAAGAGTAGTCTTGCATCTGTTTGATTTAAAGAGGTTTTATCAAGTGTTTATTTTAGTATTTCTTTATACATATAGTATTAATGTGTTTGCAGTCTTCTACATGTAGGAGAAACGACATGATGTTCCTTAGTAAGTGTCAGATTCGACAGAGGATTACTATAATAAGTACCAAGCTTAGTGCAAAGCAAAACTCTTGCCATATTTCTGATATCTTATAAGCATTAACAACTGGAATCAATTTTTTTTAATTTAAGCACCATTTGATCTGTTTAGGGTGACCAGGTAGGGAATGTCATAAATTATAGTTGATGACAGAGAAGCTGTTGCATCTGTTTAACAGGTCAGGACTACATTGCACCCAAGACAACAGAGAACTGCGGAAGTTCATGACAAATGCATCATAGTCACAGATGATTGGTTATAATGTATGATACATGTCTTGATGCACCTGAACACAACCTAGAGACAGAAAACATTCAGAGGGGGTACCCCCCACCCCTGCCATATACCATTGAGACATCTCAACTATTCTCTTCCCAAGCAACAGAAGCAAATGTGGTGACTACAGAATCAAAGCACCTCCATTACAGCAATGGCATCTTTGATGCTGTACAGGGTACTGCTAATTGATGATTCTTTGTTACCATCATGGTATATCCTTACATATATCTGCATAGGCTGGCTTCTCCATTGATATGCTTATATATCTGCACTCACTGTTGTATCTTCCATGTTGGAATATCACATCATAATCTTCTTAAACTGAATGAATAGCCTCATAATGTTTGATATATTTATATCTTTCTGAAGTCCAGTACGATTCAACTTTTTCTACATAAAGTTGTTTAATCATGTAATCTGACTACAAATTTCAATAGTGGTTTGACACTGACTTCCCACCTACCTATATTTTGAATTAAATGTGTTTCAACTCTAAAAATGCATGCATTTTAAATGGTTTACATTTAAAATGTTGAGGTGCATATCTGCGATGGTCAGATGTATGAAAGGCTGTTTGCAAAATTTCATATCAGCGGACTATAAATTGTCGAACTCACAAAAGAGCGAATGCCAGTATGCATTCGCTCATGTGAATTTGGCATTCTGAGTGGAGATTGCACTACAGTGGGGATCGGGACATGTACCCCTTCCCTCACTGTTGTGTGATCTTGGAGTTAGTACATAAAATTAGCAGGGGGTGAAAGAGGTTTACCCCCCTGCATAATGGTGTTAGGAGACATCTAGAAATGATGGGTGTTGCGAACAAAGTTGACATTCCCAGAGTGTCGACATTCTTTGGGTAGCAGATTTGCTCTTTTAAGAATTCAACAGTGCAGTTTCCAACATTGCGAATCAGGTACATGAGCAGTCACACACGTGTGTTGTGACATTTTAAAGGTAAACTATTTTAAACATTTGCTTCCTGACTTCCCAAATCAAATGTATTTTTTATCTGCATGGAAAATTCAGCTTAGGAAGAAGCATAATATGCCATGCTGATTAGACAGATAAGTTAGACAAGTTAATCATATAATTAATTACAGAGTGCAACACCTCTATAAAGCTATAAATAGGATGTTAAAACATTGATTTACTTTATACCAACCTTTTAGTAAAAACTAAATAAAAACTCCAGGCAAGCTATAGCTTCCACTAAGTGACCTCTCTAACCTTTTATAACAGAGGAACATGGGATATATGCAAATGACCCTTATGAACATCATGTTTTTCAGCTATATAGCGATTCTAAATGCTCATGACTTATTTCTTTTTAAGTCATTTGAATGGACAATTTCAGGCCATAAAAACCAAACCTCATTAGCTGTGGATATGCATATTGCTGCTTTATCATGACCTCATCAGCACAATACAAAGAAAGTGTTTGACTAAGTATAAGAAACACATGGCTGTTATACCCAACTGATTTCCATTACCATTAGGGTGACTGCAAAATATCCCAAATAACAAATTAAAACAAAGAGTGAGGAGGTCACTTGGAAAAAACAATTACTAAAAATTAAATAAAAACTCCAGCCAAGCTAGAACTTCCACTGAGGGACCACTCAAACCTCTTATAAAAGAGGCACATGGGATATATGCAAATGACCCTTATGAACATCAGGTGTTTCAGCTATATGGCGATTCTGAATGCCCATGACTTATTTATTTTTAAGTCGTTTCAATGGACAATTTCATGCCATAAAAGCCAAACCCCACTAGCTGTGGATATGCATATTTCAGCCTTGTTATGCCCTCTTCAGCACAGCACAAGCAGAGTGCTTGACTAAGCATAAGAAACACAGGGCTGTTATACCCAACTGATGTCCATTACCATTAGAGTGACTGCAAAATATCCCAAATAAATTAAAACAAAGAGTGAGAAGGTAACTTAGAAAAACCAATTGGTAAAAGCTAAATGAAAACACCAGCCAAACTAGAACTTCCACTGAGTGACCTCTCAACCCTCTTATAACAGAGATTTAACAACAAAGTATATTAGCCATGATTCCTTCTTGCTCAAACTTCTTAACTTAAATGGTCTGAAAATAAAGGTATCCATCATTGATATCAAACCTTCAATCCTATACATCAGTAATGCAGACATTTTTCAAGACTTTTCAAAAAGCAACTTCAGTTTATATTAATGCATTGTGAAAAACATCAATAAGTTTAATTTAAGACTACATTTGGGTCCCTCCTTATGCATTGTTAACAAACTTACTTTACAGTGCAATATGTGATAAAACAGTAATTTCAAACAGTTTAAAGAACTGCATTAACAAAAGCTAGAGGAATGTGTTGAATATATCTAGCAG
>NC_056739.1:1103517311-1103544811 GCF_019279795.1 Protopterus annectens
ACAGGAGAAATGGGTGATAGAGCTAGAAAAAGCCCCATAAACTGCCTCTCTGATGGCTTCCTGTGACTGGATCTCACTAGAAATGCAATGAATATGTAACCTATAGAATGTGATGGCTGACAAGATAAAGGAAAACAGGAGTCAGATTTGGATATGCAAAGTAGAGGATTTCATGGATGCTTGACTAAACCAGAAAGAATAAGAAAACTAGAACTAACCTTAATATCATTATCTGTTTCGCTACATATCCATGGCCATCATCAGATTATTATACAACAGAAAAAAAAGGTTGTAGAGAAGCAAAGTATATAATTCCCTTTCAGTAAGATGCTCAAAAGTACATATAATATGTCTGTGATGAATCATACTGTAGATTTCTAATATAGATGTGTGATGATTTATTTGTGTATATAATTTCATATGAGTGTGTGTGTGTGTGTGTGTGTGTGTGTGTGTGTGTGTGTGTGTGTGTGTGTGTGTGTATCTATCTATATATATATATATATATATATATATATATATATAATATGTATGTGTGTATGTGTCTGTGTTTATATACATAAATGGTGTGTGAGTGTAGGTGTGTGTGTGTGTGTGTGTGTGTGTGTGTATACATATATATATATATATATATATATATATATATATATATATATATATATAGATAGATATATAGATATATAATATGTATGTGTGTATGTATGTGTTTATCTATATACATAAATGGTGTGTGTATGTGTGTGTGTGTGTGTGTGTGTGTGTGTGTGTGTGTGTGTGTGTGTACTTATATGCATATATTCATACATGCTTGATTATATACTTATGGCTACATGAAACTACAAAAAAAACATTACCAAAGTCTCATAGACCCATGATGACAAAGTTTCAGTGGAAATCCAACATCACATCACCTTCAGGCACACATTCAACAAAGAGTCACCAAGAGTTAAATGATCTCAAATCCAGTAAACCACACCACTCTGCAAATAAAAATGTTTTAGTAATCAGTGACTTTATAATCAAACACAGTGATTCTCATTGCTCTAGGCTTGACAAAGACAGGGTGATAGTAGGTTGTCTTTCAGAGGCCAGGATCTCAGATATTTCAAAGACCTTTAAGACCTTTTCACTTATCAAGTATTACTACAATATGTTGATTGTCCACGTGGGGGTGAATTATATCTCATCATTAAATGAGCTGTCAAATGAGAGAATACAGAAAAAGCAATCTTTTTAGATTGACTCTAAAAAGACCAAAAAACAAAAAAAAAGACAAACAGAATTTTTTGTTTGGAAAGGGGCAAGCCACCAGCACCCCTACACCCCCCTACAAATTATATATACCAACTCTGAGCTTGCATGACAGCAGGGTAAGGACAAATTTCCAGACCCAGCTGTAACACAGTCTCACAAGTAAAGAAGTTGAAAGGCTGAAAAACCAGTTGATATTACGTCCATGAAATACATATTCATTGAATACATCTTCCGCAAACAACTGACGAAAATCATTTCAGCAAACCGTGGAAGTTTTCCGTGGTTCACAAACACTTACCGACCAACCATCCATAACACACAATGGACTAACTCAAGCTCATCCAAGTGGGTAGCTTTGCCCCCCACAACTCTCCAACTATATATACCAACTCTGAGATTGCACTACAGTGGGAAAAAGGGCAAGTTTAGGTTGGTGGGCAAGTGTTTTTGAACTGTAGGAAAACTTCCACAGTTCGCTGAAGACATATTCATCAGATGTTGTTTGCTGAAGATGTATTCAATGAATACATCTTTCCCAGATGCAGTGTAGACTACAAAAACAAGCCTTATGAGCTTTCACTCTAAAAACTACAATGGTTTGTGTGCTTATGTTTTTAATACTGAGGGCCACATTTCAAAGTGTCTATGAGTATTAGACCAGTGATACATATTTTATTATAGGGTTCTCAGTCTTAAAATACTTTTAATATTAATGTAATTGCTGAAGCCTAGGAGATGTTATCAGCACCAACACAAGACATGTCAATGAAAAAGAATAAGAGATTGCAGGTGAGAATAAAGGGGTGGAGTTGCAAAAAGATAATTATAGTCATGGGAGGACAGGGAAGATGAATGATGTCTTTGACCATAAGGAATTCTTGGTGACACCATAACCAAGGTAGAAGAGCGTTAGAGATTTTCAGATGAAGGTAATTACCATACCACTCTGTGGCTTAAAGGAAAAGGAAGGTTAGGAATATGAAGACAAAGGAGATATGGACTTTTATGGAAGTCAGTTGTGATGAACTATAGAAATTGTCAAAAAATTAGTTAGGATGGTGAGAACAAATGGAGGGAATAAAGACACTGTGAGAATGGATCAAACATGCCATTGCCTGGACTATGGAAACAGTTTTGAAAAACAGGTAAATAAACAAATAAGAGGAAAAAAGCCAGTGTAGTGCCTGGGAAGGCGAAGCTACTGAATATGGCAAAGGAAAGTCCATGCAAGTGGTGGAAGGGAAGAGGTTTGAAGGATCAGGAGGCAAAGTACAAGTTGATGAGCAAACTTAGATTTGGGTTCTTGTGTTGTCATGTGCACTTTGTATATTTCCGTTTCTCATGTTTATATAATGCTGACATACATGGATATATTTGAGTGGAATTTCCTTGAGTATTTAAAGTGGTACTTTAGTGATGGAAAACGTCTCTTCCTCACCAGCAAATGTTTATAGAATTTAGCAGGATATTGGAAGTAAAATTTATGGTTAGTTTATTTCTGAACTGTGAAGTGAAAACAGTGTATTTTTTCATCTAATTTAGCTTTTGGAGAAGTCATTATGAATACAATGACAATTTTGAACCTATAGAAGTTTTCAGCCTAGACATCATATACACATGTTCTCTTATTTTTGCAAATTGGACTAGGCTGACCCTGCGTTTTTGCTGCTGCAATTTCTTTCAGTCTGACTCTTTATTTAGTCTAGAGAAGATGAAAGAAGTACAATGAGAAATGAACAAAGTAAAGGTCTTCCAAGTGCACAGTAACAAAAAAATAGATGTTCTTTTGGAATGCACTGTTTTAATGACGTTTCAGTTTGAACTCCTACAAAATAATTGATGAATTCAAGCAATATGCAGTCCTTTTTAGATGTCTATTTATCAGCAAAGAAAAATACCTGAACAAATTGCTATTCAGATGATTTGCAAATGTGCTAAATCTGATCCTGTATACCACTGATATTCATTTAATCTTTTTCTTTCATTGGTAATTCTGGATTTACCCAAATAATCCCAAATTTCTTTCTAACAATTATTCATGCATCTGAAGAAAAAATATGTGAAATAGTCTGTACATTGTAGCTGCTCTGTACAGCTGTTTGTCTGGCCTGCGTTTCCTTTTCAGGCCATACTTCTGTAAATTAAGTAATATCTTCTGCACTCTTGGAGATACCTTGTGCAAAGACTTTTGGAATGAGCTTTATGTGAGTTTGTTGTCAGTGTCTGCTTAAATGCCATTATACTAGCCATATTCTTTGCATATCTTGCAAACATACATTATTGCCAACAGTTTCTTTTCCTTTTTTCATTGAGTTATATGGGATATTCTAGAATGCTTAAACGAAAACAAACACATGCGCATTGAAAGTCATGCAAGAGAAACAGCAATGATAGTAAATAAATCAATCGTGTATAAAATACTAAATATAGAAAATAAGTAAATACAAAAAATAAAAAATATAGTATAGAGATAATGCTATGCAGGAAATACTTAATGTGTTAAACATATATCTTAGTTTATTCACAACACTTCAGAATCTTATTTCCAAATTGTTAATACCTTTCATAACTTATGCCAACATTTATAATAGGGATATCCCTGTTCCTTGTCATACTTTATGTGTGTAGCTCCTTGTGAATATATAACCAAGAAATCTAAACAATTCCCCAAACAAAGGCAGAGAAGAATTGTTCCAGTTTCTTGTTATGCCATTCATGATTAGTGCTAATAAAGGTGTTTCAGCTGAACTGACATGGAAAAGCTCTGGTGCATTAAATTAATGCAGCCAACAAATTTATTAAAATTGCATTTATTTTTTAAGGTTAAATTTATTTGACCTTACAGATCGACGTTAATTTTATATATCTTACCAAAATGTTTTAAAAATGTTCCTGTCATAAAACTTATCTTATTTCAGGCAGAACCCCATCTAATCCAGGAGATGTAGAATCTTTTTTTTTTCAATATCTTGTAAATAATATTAAAGAAATTCTCTGCTTCCATTTATGCATTATTTATTTATTTAACACTAGTTGACTGGGAAAGTCTGACTAGGACAGAGCCTATTTTCAGTGGAGGCCTGGGGAGAAATGCTCCAGACGCATGTCTTTGGAACGTGGGAGGAAACTGGAGTACCTAGAGGAAACCCATGCGAAAGCAGGGAGGACAGGCAGACTCCACACAGAAGGCATTCCAGCTGCGAATTGAACTGGAGAGCCTCTTGCTGTGAGGCAACAATGTTAACAGCTGCACCACTCTGCCACCCTATTTCTGATTCCCCTGTTCTTTATTTGAATCTCTATTTTTGTAAATGAGATTTAAAATGATAGGCAATATAAATAACAATACATGCCTTATAATTTATATTGTCCTTAATACCTTGCATTTGATTTTTATTTGAAAGGACTTTGGCCATTGTACTAAACTATATGGTATTTGTAACATTGTAGAATAAGACTTTAGTTTAAATTTTCCTCTGGCTACTTCAGTTGTGTGATCTAATAGTTGCTTATACATAAAAATCTGAGGATATTTTTAACTATTATTCAGACAGATTTTCCCCTTTGAACTTCATCATTCATTATGTCTGGGATTCAGAAAGGCCATGCAGTTGCAATTTCAGAATGATAAGCTTTTCTGATTATTAGACTTTTCGAACACTGAGGTTTCCCACTAGTAGCAGCCTTATCATAGAGGACAATCTTGCAGGCAGACATGTATAATAATGTAGCAGTCTGGAGGAGCATCTAATAGTAATTAGCCTTGATCTCTCCCCTGGGAATGCCAGCATCTTCCAATTTAATTTTTCAAGAATTGCTGGGCCATGTAAACTTTCACCACTGGAGAAAAATGTAAATGCTATCAAAAACTGGTGGACATCCATTCAGTCCTATGGAAGCAGTCATAGTGCAGGCAAGAATTGTAGGGGTTGAGGTGTTAGTGTGTGTATATGTACTGATGTACATTTGTATATCTGTAGGAGCATGACTGAAGTTTTGTGTGTATGCGCACATGTGTCTGTGTTTGTGAGTGTGTGTGTGTGTGTGTGTGTGTGTGTGTGTGTGTGTGTGTGTGTGTGTGTGTGTGTGTGTGTGTGTGTGAGTATAGGGGTGAGTTTGCCAATACAATAAATGGGTAAGTAAAGGAAACATTACCACCATCAAGTTAGCTAGAGTATGATTCACAGATATGCTAATGAGATGGTAATGAGATCTTTCTCATTGTGGCTGTAGTTGTCTATGTACTATATTTTCTCACTATGACAGTAATTGACCTGTCTGTGGTTGGCAATTAGCATCAGCTGTGAGACTTTTTTTCTGAAATCTAGAATATGTTTACATATTATAATTTTTTAGGAAATGATTATTTGTCTCTTTTATTTTATTATTAAAATACTCTGGAATCCTGCTAAAAATAGTGCATCCCAGAGAATGACTTTTTTGTGTCATGTTTTACATTATAAAGACAAAAAAATGAACTCTATTTAGAAAATATTCCTTAAATTTGCTCAGTTTTATAAAGTATGTATTAAATGTCAAGAAAAGTTGCAGGTTCATTGGTTCATAGGTATTTACTATATAATTGATTGAGTAGGTCATATGTAGCCTGGCCACTGCAGATTCCACTAAATGTTCCCCCTTACTATAGAGAATTTTGTGCGGCCAGATCCAGTTGTCTAATCAATTCATCTAACTTGTTTTTGTAGTGAGATATAGGGAATCTACTTTATTTAATTATATAAAGTATATAGTGGAGGGTTAGGTCTTCTATGTGGGTGTTCAAAGTGTTACATGTTTTGTGAATGTGAAGAGATCATGCAAGACTGACATTTCAGACCTTGTAGGCTAGGGTTAGAACATCAGTGTATGTTTGCTTAGATGGAAAAGTAAGACAGATCTTTAAAGCATTCCACGTAACATATAGAGCTCAAACTCTTAGTTGTTTTAGTAAGGGTATGATGGTGTTTTTCCAACTTGGATCATATGATTGAACAGATATATCCCAGAGGACGCATTATATTCCCTTATGGGTACTAAAGGAGAAGTAGAATAGGTTCACAGGTTCATAGTTTAGCACTAAGCTAACTGCCCTTGCGAGCCATTTTAAGATTAGCCAATTATCCCTTGTGAGACTCAAACCCTGTACCTTGTGTTTGTAAGGCAAACACCTTAGCCATTAAGCCAAATGAAATGAAAGCAACCTTAAGCCAAGATGATACGAGTTTTTAGTCTACTAGTCCGGGTATAAAGACTTTGTAATGACAGTAGTTGCATCTTGGTCAAAGGAGAGTTTATTGTCTATAAGCTAGCTTACACTGACACCTATGATGATTATGGGGGTGTTGCTTATGTGGCAGGTATTTAAATGCCCATATTTTCCAAAAGACATAGTTCTATACCCTTTAGAATTCAAGCTTAGATCATTGTCCTAGCACCATACATTTCTACTTATTAGGTCCTCTAGGAGGATAGGGGATTCTCCTGGAGAATCGATGATCACTCCAAAATAGCAGTTATTTGCAATCTTAGTTGGCCAAATATCACAGATGTCAACTTTGACATCTGAGAAGTGGTTATCAAATGGAAGCTGTCCTGCTACTGAACCTTGAGTGAAGCTTCTATTAAGACGTCCTTCAGGGGGAAAGTTTGGCTTCAGTCCTAATTGATTGTGTTCTGTCTATGAGCCAGTTTGTTATCTTGTAGGCCATATAAGGATTTATGTTTAATTTGACTAATTTGATTGATTTGTTGATAATTAGTGAGAATGGTCCTTGTCAGTTCATGGTGACTGATGTGTACCAATTAACCATCATTAACGTCTCATTGACATTTTCAAATATGTCACCTGGGTTACGGAAGCATGATCTTCCTTTTATAAACCAAGCTGGTTTACACTGAGGGAATTCAAGTTATCACTATCTTTGTTTCATAGTACTTTACAGACAAGGCTGATAAGACATTGGATATATAATTGCCAGGCTTAGTGGTGAATCCTGCCTCTGTACAGAGACAACCACAGCCATTCACCATAACACCAGAGAAAACATTGAGTTGGGTACAGACATGATGACATGTGGAGGGGAGCTGGGGGGATAATGATGAGATGTTTGTTAAATGTCTTTTCTGCTATTGTGGCCATGTCTCTGGTAGCTGAGTGAGCATTTTTTTATATTTCAGTTTGAATGGGATTTACTCTTAGGGCTTTTATTCTAGTTGAAAAGGGCCTTATGGTTGTCCTTGACAAAGGTGTCAATTTAAGTTCAATGTTATCTATGTACATTTTTATTTTATACATAATTTCTCTGTTAATCTTTTTGAGTTCACTTTTGGGGATTTATGTTTTCAATGTATTTCGCCATTATATATTTTTTTCTGTTGCTTATACATGGGTACCATCATTGGGGTTTGTCCTATAACTGGCCTTGCATTTGTGTTGAACCGAGGTTGTCATTTCAGTACTGGTCAAGAGTTTGTATTAATGATGTTTTGGAGGCATCATACCTGTTTTTTTGGAGAAGTGTATTTTCCAATGTATGGCTGTTTAGCACAGGTACCCAAGAATAACTGTATCTGATTTAATGATGAGGGACTCTCCTTATTTTTGTAGGCCTCACATATTATGGGTGGCATAGTCTGTGGGGGACCCTGTAGTTGGCTTAGCTATAGTAAGGGATTTTCTTGATAGTTAATAAAATGTGTAAGGGTATGAAGTCATTACTGCTCTGTACACATTTTAATCTGATGGAACTGCAGAGCAAATGAGCACACCACTACTTATAAAGAAACACTTTCATTTTAGGAAGTGATAGGACTTGAACCCCTGTAGGAAGAGTATATTTTCACTGCATTGGAACTACATTTCTATGATGATAGAGATATGAGGACTTCCAAGTACAGCAGTCTCTTATTGAGACTGCATCTATACTAACCTGATTTGATTTGGGTGTTGCTAAATGCAAGAGACTGACATTGTCAAAAAAGACACTATGGGGTTGGAAAAAAGTTTAAACCAATATATAAAAGCCACAAGGAGAGAAATACATACTATCCCTGGAAAAACAGGTAGGGGTGTCAATTATATTCTTCCAAGCTGACACACATTAGTCAAAGGAAAGTTAGTTATCTATAAAAGAGCTTAGATCACTGGTAATTATGTTGATTTTGGGGGTGTCTTTTATGTGATAGGGGTTTAGGTGTTCATGTTTGTGCTTTGGAATTACATTAAGCCAACTGCTGTAGTCAATCATCTTTTGCATATATTATGGCATCATTCTCAATGCAGGTATGATGCTGCTCAAGACAAGTAAATGCCAACTTACGACCTATATTCACAGAACTCTGTTGTGTCTCCCTTCACATAACCCAAGTATGTGTGTTTCAATTCACTCATTCATCAGCAACCACTATACTGAAATGTTGCTGGGGAGAAGGGACTCGTGTGCCATAGTAATTCTCTGAATCCTGGGATCTCAGAAGCAGCTCACCAACATCCTTTTACTGCAGTCTGGTGAATGGTGCATATATGTGTCTCACTATGGACTCTGTTATGACCATGTCAGACTGTTCAGTCTGGTGAATGGTGCATATATGTGTCTCACTATGGACTTTCTTATGACTATGTCAGTTTCACTTGTGGCTTGTTCACGTAGCCTTAAGGGATTACTCCTGGTTGCAAAATGACCTTTCTCTCTGTTTGCAGTGTTTGTGTTGAATGGTTCTTTATGTGTAGTCAATGGTGTATGTGTGTTTGCATGTGTGTGTGTGTGTGTGTGTGTGTGTGTGTGTGTGTGTGTGTGTGTGTGTGTGTTGCTGATTTTCTAGTGTTCCATACCTATGCTTTGGAGGGTATTGAGGCTTATGGACAAATTCACCTCACCATAAATGGGCTTATTGTCTGATGAGTAGAATACAGGTGGGGATATTGACAGCAAGGTGAGTGCTGAAACTATGTTTTTATGAGAGGTTGGTCACCAGATAGCATAAGATTCTAAACCTTTCACATAGGGTTCCAACGAGTGGTAGGAGTAGGCATGATGCAGCTCATTCACTGCCTCAGGGTTCCACATACTAACAAGTTGGTAACAATGGTAGACTGTGGACCTATGACAAGGTAGTAAACAGTAAGCAAGATACTGTCTACTACAGGACTTAATAGCTGGCCTGCTGTATTAAGAAGGTAGGATTTTTATGATATTAACTGTGTACCTAGCCATATCCTACATAGTATATTAGCAACAAAAGTTCTTATGAGTTTAACCATGGACTTAGCAGTGGGGCTACTAATGAATTGTGATTTATATTGGTTTATCTGTTTTACCCTTAGGCTCAACTTGTCACAGCATGGCTTCATCTTGTGCTGCTAAGCCTTACTGTGGAGAAGGTCATTGCTATACTGTAATGGTGGAAGGAGGGTACAGCTTATAGCAGCAAGGTATTTCTCTGCACATCTGGGAGTTGAGGGTTGCAACATGGTATGACAAGTTATACCCTGGATATAGTAGAGCTACTGTGCAGTTCTAAGTGAAGAACAAGTCCTAATAACAGTGGATAGTGTGCAGGCCACAAAGGCTATAATCAAAATTTTGAAACTACTTGTGAAGTTATGACTGTAGAGTGCACTGTATCCTGCCTTTTTACACTGCACAGCTCAGTGAAATGGAGAGCAATTGTACACAAACAGGGAAGTATAAACTAAAGAAGAAAGACAGCGGCCAAATACGACAAAAAAAAAATAGTTTCAATGCCTCACGAGTTAATGTTCTGAACAGCAACAGTTTACCTTTTCTCACAAGATAAGCAAGGTTAAGTGTTTCAAACAACATAGAAAAGTCCTGGCACACTGAGCAGTGAAACAATTGTTTGGTTTGGTTATTGCAGTGACATGCTAAACAGAGTAATATTTCATTATTTAATTCCAATTAAAATATGGACATGTGATCAGAAAAAAGACAACAAATATTTTGAAAGAATAAGTTTTGGAAAATTATTATTAGATTCAGGTATTCTATCCATATTTGTCTGGTCTCAAATGCAAGAAACTATTCAGTGAAAAAATAAAGGGTTAATATTTATTGTACTCCTGAGTCATAACTGAAAATAAACTTGTTATTTTAGACCTTTCTTTTACAACATAAATAAGTAAGGTCTACAAACACAACACTTGCATTAAAGACACTAAGGATTAAATATGTTAATAGAAAACTTGATGCTTGGAAGTGGAAGAAACATCAATAAAAACAGATCTCAAATGCATATTCTAATTTAACAAGGGGGGCAAACACTGCATGAATAAGTAGGAACATGGAAACCTTTTGTTTGGGAATGGGATACAGAGATTTCTGGAATCAGGATAAACTAAAATAATTAAGGGAAGCAAACAAGACTGGGGCATTGCAAAGCACATTTTGGGAAGAATAAACTGCATTACAAGAACAGCGGTAAGAAAAACAAAAAAATAATGTCTGAGATACTGACTTTTAATCTGAAAGGAAAAATTAGAGACCTCATAGGTGGCTAAGGTAGAAAAAAAAAAAAAAATATATATATATATATATATATATATATATATATATATAAAATATGAAAGAAAGAATTAATTAAAAATGACAGAAAACAAAATATGAAGATACACAAAGTAGGGAAACAACATATCAGTTATGTGCAGGGAGATATCCACATCTAGGCTGTGTAGGAGTAAGAAAATAGTCGAAGCCAAGTTTGAATCGAGACTCGAGCAGCCGGTGAGAATCTAATGATGAATGGCAATATCATATATGAGTCATTAATGTAAATAGATAGCTTGGTGGTGGTAGAGGTGATGCAACCACTGGATTACAGTATCAATGCATGTTTTGGATCATAATCCCTGCTAGTATTGGTAAGAATAGAATCATTCATAGACATCTGGTACCTCAAGATAATGTTTTGTTTAAGTGCTGTGCTGATTGAAAGTGGGAAAGGCTTGTACAGCTGGGCTGGTTAACAAATAAAGGGGTGATAAATGAAGTGAGGGAAGCAGATCAAATAATTAAATGTGTGGAGCTATGTAGGGAAAAAAATGACATGACTAGAAAGAAATATGAACTAGTCATAAAAGAAGCCAGTAACAATGAGGCAGTTTAGTAGACAACAAACTGCACCTGTAGGTAATTGTGTGAGGCTTCTCCAGTTGAAAAACTGATCCAGGATGAATATAAAGCAAATCCTTTATTGTATAAAAAATAAAACAACAAAACAAAACAAACAAACAACTATGTACAGTTGTACTATACATCCATCCAGGCCACAAATATTCCCACCCTTGAAGATTTCTTATCTTGGTTAAACAAAAATATATCACAAGAAACCATTAAACTGACAATACAATTGATACGTACAAACATCAGACACTAACATAAACTGGCAAAACTTCACCTCAAACTCTCCACCTAACAGCATAATCTTGCAGAGCTTTACTCAGCTTATCACTACTCCCACACATGGCATATTCAGTCGTTCTGAGTCAATATTAGACTGGATATTAGTGTCCCACCCTCAAAATTTCTCTAATTCAGGCACTCTAGCAAACACCTTAAGTGACCACCTTCCAGTACACACCCATATAACCCATACCCAAATTCCCAAAACTCATTCTTATAAAACAACCAAGAACCTCATCCACTTTGACCAAACTACTTTCATCAACATCCTAAAAGCTCATAAACTGGGCCGCCATAAAAAACTTGACCTTTGGATGATGCTGTACACTATTTCAACACAGTCTTGCTCGACACTCTTAATAGCCTTGCACTAATACGTACCAAACTTACAAAACCTAACCATGCTCCCTGGCTAACAACATCAACTAAACAAACTATTCATGTGAGAGACTGTGCCTGGAAAGAATGGTGGAAAAATAAAACTCTGCTAACTGAACAAAATTTCAAGCAACTCTGTAATAAGGCCAAAAAACTAGTAAATAATGATAAGTAGAACTTCTTCTCAGTACAACTAAACAACCAACAAAACAATCCAAAAAAGTTTTGGAAATCTGTATCCTGTTTACAAAATCCAGGAACCTTATATAACCCAGCACCCTGCCCAGAAAAAAAAAAAATAGCAAATAGCCAATATTTCTAATACCTACTTTTTTACTTCCATTCAGAAACTAGTTAATAAATCCAATAGTGACAGAAGCCTAGACTCCCAAACCTCAAACAGCTCACTCCAAGAAAACAGCATCCCTCTCTCATCACTTCCAACAAACTCTTTTAATACTAACACAATCACTCCTCATTTCACTATACAACCAGTACCCACATCCCTAGTACTTAGACTGTTATCCAAACTAAAACCTTGCTCCCTATCTGCTGACAAACTTCCACCAGAATATCTACAACTTGCTGCCAAAGCAATTGCTCACCCAGTAAGTATTCTTATAAATAATTCCATTTCAGAATCATATGTCCAAATATATGGAAAAAAATCTATCATAACCCCATTACATAAAGGCGGAAATTCCAATGCACTTTCTAACTATCGTCCTATCACTATACTCTCCCCTCTATCAAAAATACCAGAAAAAATGCATACATGGTCAGTTTCTTAAACACCTCACCAACAGTGACCTCCTTGCCCCAACCCAGCATGGGTTCCATCCAGCACACAGTACCATTACAGCTTTACTGTTGTTTACTAACACAGTTAACAAAGCCCTTGATCCAGATGTAGCTACATCAGCAATTCTGTTAGATCTATCAAAGGCTTTCTACACAGTCTCATCCTTTACTGTTAAAACAACTAGCTGGGCTGCTCCTCAAATCCTCTAACATGGTTCTCCTTCTACTTAGCAAGCAGAGAACAATCAGTCAGATGGCTCAAACAACAGTCAGAATACCAAGCCAATAAAATAGGCATTCCACAAGGATCCATTCTAGGGCCCCTACTTTTTAACACCTTTATAAATGACCTTCATAAACCCCAGATTCAGCAAGTCTTGCACAGTGTGCATTAACAGTGCAGGAGCTCCAGGAGGCAATATGTCCACCGTGCGATCCAGGAATAAGCTGCAGGGATGTGCATGAGCACTCCTGCACTATTCCTGCATGGACGCAGCTCCTGTATGCAAATTACCTCATTTGCAGGTGAAAACCATGCAAATAAGGTGGATTTGTGATCCAGGAAGCTGGCAGCTGGCCGTGCAGGACTAGTGTAATCTGCAGAAATGTACTCAGTTAGTAACCAAGTACATTTCTGCGAACTACAAAATGGAGCCATGACAGCTCCAAATAAAGGGTGTATATAATGTGTAAAGCATGTCAATGGCCAGATATATGACCATTGGCATGGAAAACAGTTTAAAAAATAAATAAATAACTGTTTTCTTTTTAGCCGATTTCGGCTGTTTAAGCATAGGGCAGCAGAGCGCAAATGGGATTGGGCCAAAAATAAAAAAAAATAACCTGAAATAAGCATTCTAACCAAAATCACTTCTTCTTCTTCTTTCGGCTTTTTCCCGGTTAGGGGTCGCCACAGCGGATCACCTCGTCCGCACATTGAATGGCAGTGGAGTTTTACGGTGTCGAGTTGCCAGCCCGGCGCCCAACCTTCCACAGAAGGCACACTCACACGCACACCTCACCTAGGGCCAATTTAGAGTGTCCAATCCACCTGCAGCATGTCTTTGGGATGTGGGAGGAAACCGGAGCACCCGGAGGAAACCCACGCGACCACAGGGAGGACATGCAGACTCCGCACAGAAGGCACCCCAGCCGAGGATCGAACCGGAGAACCTCTTGTTGTGAGGCAGCAATGCTAACCACTGCACCACCGTGGCCGCCCATTCTAACCAAAATCACTATTTTCCATTATACTCAATGGCAGGCAGAAGACAACATGGCCAGTGAATAGTAGTTGCTAAGGGGGGAGGATCAGTGTGGGACCTGTAACTATGCATTAGCAGGCAATCCTATGCAAATGAAGGGAATGATGCTGAATCCCAGATTTCCCCTCAATGCTAGTCAGCACCAAACAGTGTAACTGCAGGAATAGCTTGGTTCAAGCCTAAGAGTAAGCTGACATCATGGGGGGTGTGTCAGGCATACTGTAAGTGGATTGGAGCCCTGTAGCTCCGGTTTGTCCTTAGCTTAGCAGAGCTAAGCAAGGGGGTGTGTCTGAGGCTGCCTAGCACTCTTTACATTGCCTAAGCAGGTGTGCATGCCATGCACTGGGTTTTAAAGAAAAAAAAAGTAAACCAGGAAATAGCAGCTCTGTGAACATTTGAGCAGTGTGTTTGCATGGTGCACCCCTGGGCTTAAACAGGAAGGCATTGGGAAGTGAAAACAGTAGTAGGAAGGGAATCAAGGAGAACTAGCATAGCTGGCAGGTGAAATGTATCAGAATCAGCCAATTACACAGGCAGCAGCCCAGCACAGAACATCACTATAAACTATGCAAACACTTTTCCCTCTGTTTTTTCCCACATACTCTACACAACCGGTGTATACAAGCAGGGAAATTTTAACAAACAAAAAGAACAAAATGATAGGGGCTGCAGTAGCTATCATACATCAACATGTGGAAGAGGCTGAGGGTAGTGCGGATGAGAATACTGTCAACCAACCCACAATAAGGAGATGGAGAAGAGTATACAGACCAAGGGTAACCTACCACGGGCTACATGAGCTGGAGATAGTGGAGCACTATAGGGTGGACAGGGACCTCCTACAGCAAATTGTTGAGCTGTGCCAGCCACATCTGACACACCGAACTAACAGAGGAGAACCCATCCCAGTGGATATCAAGGTATGTGTAGGCCTATGAATACTAGCCACAGGTACCTTCCAAAGGCCAACTGGGGATATCATGGGGATCTCAAAGGCATCAGCATCCAGGGTACTCCACCAGTTCCTGGATGCCATGTCAGTACATGCCAGTGAGCACATATATTTCCCCAACAGCAGTGAGGCATTGGCCAGCAATATGCGTCTCTTTGGCGAAATAGCAGAATACATCGAGGTAGTGGGTGCTATAGACTGCATGCACATATACAAAGCACAACCCAGTTAGCAGGGTAAGGTCTACATCAACTGCAAGGGCTTCCCCTCAATCAACTGCCAGGTCATGTGCCATGCCCAGGGTATTATAATGAATGTGTGCACTGGCTGCCCTGGAAGCTATCACAACTCCCACATCTGGCATCTGATGCAGCTGTACCAGAGATTTGCCAATGGGGACATCCCTAATGGTCATCTAGTGGGGGATGCTGGTTATGCACTAGAGCCGTGGCTGATGACACCTATCAGAAATGCTCACACACCCAAACAAGAACTTCACAATGAGGCACACAAACAGACCAGAATTGTAATAGAGCATGTGTTTGGGATGCTCAAGTCACAGTTCCGGTGCCTGGGCACATCTGGTGGAGCCTTGCAGTACTCACCAGCTACATGTAATCAAATTGTCATTGTATGTGTTATGCTACACAATATGATCTTATGGAAACAGCTGCAGCAGGAACAGCACAGGGCAGGGCCACACAGCCCCCCACCATTGCCAAGGCCTGCACAGGCACAGAGTGACTTGGAGGAGGAACAACCTGAGCCTGCCCCAGTAGGCAGAAGGAGGCATGCCCAGTATGCCCTGGCACCGGCAAGGAAGCAAAACATAGCACATACACTGACACAGTAGGGACCCAGGGAATGATACCTCTCTCTGACTCAAACATACAGTAAAAGGGATGCCAAACATGAGACAACCTGTGCTCAACCATGTATAGGGAGTGTACTATGTGCATCCGACATAGGCAACCCTCCAGCACCATCCTCAATACTGGCACAGCCACAAGGTAAGTCACTCTTCTTACCAATTGCTGAATGGAGTAGTATGTGTTGTTACTTGTATCTATGGTATGGATGTGAGCATGCAAGGGAATCAGGTGGCTGAATGGGATGCCAGCAGATAGTAGACACCTATAGTGGCAGCATGAGATTTGTAACAAATACTGGTGTCACCATAGTAGCCAGTACTACACATGGTGACAAAACCCACTGCAGGAAATGTGCTGGACCACATGTGTGTCCATATGACACACATTCCAATCAGGGAGGCTCACCTACCCAACAACAGTCTCAGCCAGAAGAACAGGGTTAGACAAACACAAACAAAGGCTGTGCTAAGGCCTCTGAATGATGGCTATGGTAAGCCCCCCAGGCCTACATAGACAGACTACACCAGGTCAGGCAGTAGGATGTTAGTTCTGAAGGGTAAGAAGTCAGAAACTGATATGTAGGTCAATCAAACCTGAGACCTGTAGTACACTGATAGGCCTCTAGTCAGCATGATAGGTTATAATACAGAATAACATGGAGTACCTGATATACCAGTACAGTCATAGCAAATGTGTACAAGTATCAGGTGTGCCCCCCCAATCCTATGTAGAAATGTAGTAACAGTCTGGTGTGCCCCCCCAATCCAATGTAGACACGTAGTAACAGTCAGGTGTGCCCCCCAGTCCTATGTAGAAATGTAGTAACAGTCTGGTTTGCCTCCCCCAATCTGATGTAGATACGTAGTAACAGTTAGGTCCCCCCCCCAGTCCTATGTAGAAATGTAGTAACAGTCTGGTTTGCCCCGCAATCTGATTTAGACACATAATAACAGTCTGGTGTGCCCCCCAATATGATGCAGACATGTGGTAACACTCAGGAGTGTCCCCCCAATCCTGTGTAGAAATGTAGTAACATGTATGTGTAGGTATAATACCAGTGGAGCACAGATTACCTGAGGTGGCCAAGGTAGCAGGATAGATTGTAGCATTTGTACAATATGCAGGTATGTGTGTGTTAGGCTGGTGTGTGTTTCATATTGTGTGAGAGCGGTCAGTATGTATGCATGGTGAGGTTTGTCCTGTTAGCCATTGCCCAGTACTGCCGATGACAGGGCCAAGTCCTCACAACTGCAGTGCCAAACTCAATACTCCCCAGTATAACACATTCTAGCAGTAAGACATTGTAAATGTATGGAGGTAATATGTGTCACCATCTGAAAGATGGACATGGCATGACTATTGGTCCAGATATACAAGCAGTACACAGAGGAAAGTACCCCAGACAGACAGTGTATAATGTGCAACCATTAAATGGACACAACCTTGAAATTGTACATACAGGTATGCAGCACATTATCTGGGCTTGTAGTAGGGAATACTGATGTCATCTGGCAAAACACTTGCAGATCACAAAGGTCATAGGAAAAATGTATTGAGAAACAGCTGATGTCCCTGCACAAGCCAGCATAAGAGGAATGCCCCATGCATATCTGTCAGTCAGATGCAAGTAGTGTCCATAGCACACATGCACCCAGCTCACCCAACCACCACCCAGAGGTACCTTTCCCGTCTTATCCCTGCTGTTGGGAATGGGTACAATATGACCCCCACCTGTGTATGGCAATAGTGAAAGAATGCAGCATGCAGTGCAGGTGTCCCATGCAGGTGTGTCCCTAGCTGTAAGCAGCACCCTGCCAGCATCCACACCACTTGATCAATACTGACAGAAAGTGCTGGCATGAACACCTAGCACACCTACCCTGTCACCCCAGGGGAATATACTTTATGGCAGTCTGGGAGTGTAGGACTGTTGGCATGAACACCTAGCACACCTACCCTGTCACCCCAGGGGAATATACTTTATGGCAGTCTGGGAGTGTAGGACTGACAGAATGCAATGGCCTGCTACAGTTGGCCTGCATCACTAACAAATGGCCTACAGTCCTCTACCAAAGGCCTGTGTCTCACCAGTACTGCCAATGTATGTTATGTCATGGACTCCCAAATAACATAATAACACAGTCCACAGAACCCATATGCAAGGCCATCTGGACAAACCACAGTAACATGCCCACCATGTCCCACTGAATGAACTGTGGAGCAACACCAATACACTGCTGTGATGAGGTGATAACTATAGGGAAAGTATCAGAGAATGTTTGCATAATGTATGGAAGAGGATAGAAAATAGAGGGGGGTGGTGGGACCATGGGCAGCATGGCATGTGTGAAGTCCAAAACACAGCCATGTGTGCATACTATCCCTGGCTGCAAACACAAGAATGGGTGGCTACAAACCTGCTCGTAAATCACAATAGGGGTAATGTCCTGACTTATGACCCCTGCCTCTGGGTAACCCGTGTGAATCTGTATAGCTGTGCGGTATTGCCACAGCAAGATAAGGCCATACTGCCATGTCGATGGATGTACAAGTATAGGATCCACTGCCACCACTGTACCAAGGTGCTGAACCAGTTACACAGACCCAGCAGCAAGTGTCTGAAGCTCTCCCTCAAGAATGGCATTAGTTTGCAGGAATATATAGGCATTTGACCACAATACTGGACACAGCTGCATTCACCCTGTGTTCCCCAGGACATCACTGCAAGCATAAATGTCTACCTGACAGTACTTGATGATATAAAACATCACAGTGTATAACAGCACATGTCTGAATATCTCCGCTAACATTAGGACCATGTAGCAGAAGCACCACAGACACAATTACCTACAGTACCCACTATCCCTTGCCCAGTCTGACCCCATATTGTCAACTGATCTACAGATATCCTGCAGAAACAGTTTGCTAACTGTAGGTGTAGAACACAAATGTCTGCACTGGAGTACAATCTACCTGGAATGGATCCACACAATCAATACAGAAGGGCATACTGGGCATGCTCCCACACTTAAAGAAATGAAGCCCATGTCTGGCAAAAACAGTGGATCATACATATCTGACAGTTGCAGATGTTAGTGCATACACTCCTCAGTATGCACCAGTCATGCTTTGCACATACATTGGATAGGAATATACACATATATCCAAGGGCAACACACTATAACATGCCAAAAATACACATACATAGATGTGTAGAAGAGAGTGACAGTGACAAAGAGCCTTCCATCATGAGGCCTGTCCCACACAGCCAAATGGCTACAACCACATGATGTGTAAATGTCACTCACTGTAGATATTAGCCTCTGGAACCCCTCAGCATTATAGACTCTGTGGTGCTAGTGCTAACTGTGCAACATTACTGTACAAGGCAGTAGTCATCTAGCAGTTGTATACACATACCTGCAGAATATAAACCTGTGTGTGCCTGAGTGCAGTGTGTCTACCTCTAGATGAATGGGTTATGGCCCATGCACACACACTGCCCCCCCATTGCCCTACTGTGACAAGCCTGCTGATGTCAGTCACTTTGAAATACACCTTTGGGGAAGGTGTAGCCCAGTAGTCTCTGTGGCGTGTCCTATAACTGCGTAATTCTGTAGTGTGATAAACGAGTTAGGTAGGAGTTTTAATCCCAGATGTGACAACTGTGTCTGTGTGTGTGAATTTGACTGTGTAGGGATCAATGCTTTTTAGGGGAGTAACACTCACTACAATTCAAATGGCCTACTTTGGCAAGCCTGCTGATGTTATTCACTTTGAAACACACCTTTCAGGAAAGAGTCTACCCCGTGATCTCTGCCACATCCTATAAGTGTGTAATGATGTGATGTGATAAACTAGTTAGGTAGGAGTTCTAATCCCAGACATGGTAACCGTGTCTGTCAGTGTAGAGAGCAATACTTTTTAGGCTATCCACACTCACTATAATTCAAACACCCTACTTTGGCAAGCCTGCTGATGTCATTCACTTTGAAATATACCTTTGGGGAAAAACTAGCCCAGTAATCTCTGTGGTGCCTCCTATAACAGCATAATGCTGTAGTGTAATAAACTAGTTAGGTAAGAGTTCTAATCCCAAACATGACAACTGTGTGTCTGTGTTTGTAATTTGTATCCTGTGTGGAGGTGGCTGTGAGTGTGTAACAACTGAACTCACTGTGGAGCGGGTTGCAAATTTCTTATATGGTGGGCCTATTATATGTCACAATGCCCACCTTACAAGGATAACAGATGTCAAATAGCTGAGTGGGTGGGGTGCCAGTCCATATCCCTACATGCGATTTCAAGGCCTGGCGAACAAATTAAACAACCCTTGTATTACCCAGAGAACACTCTCAATCCATGTCTCATACATAAACACACTTTCCTAGGCAACAACTGCTTTTTTGGTAGTACCCTGCATATTGCCCACAGATAATAACTATGGTATGATTGCAGTGGACTACAGAGGGCATGGCACCCTGTCCCATCACTACAATAGGCACATAATTGCATACAGTGTGCCTTCAATATGTTCCCCACTGGACACCTGCAACAACTGTGGTACCATCAAATGTGACCCACAAATGACATACCATGCCTTAAACACATGCCCTGTATGAACAGAGACCACTGATACCAGAGAAAACCTGTATTATGCTATCAGTGTAGGTGCAGGGACAACCTGGTGTCCATTACCAGTTCCTGCCACACGAGGCCAGGACTGGCACATCTGATGATAACAATCTGTGTATACAACATGGGCCAGATACCCCAGGTACACCTCCACATCTCACTGAACATGCATGTGGGATGTGTGCACATCCCAGGTACCATCCATGTCATGGACTATAGAACACATACATGGCAAACATTGCACAGCACTGGCCACACACAATAGTGTCCCAAGTGACTGGATGGTGAATACAATACCCACCTGTGTGGGCCAATCCAGACACTACACCCCTGAGCCACACTGCAGTCCATTGTCATGTGGCCTGATGCCAAGGTATACCCTTCACCTAGCCTTGTACAGCCTTCTGGTACAGTCAACCACTACACACCTGTGAAGCAATGCACCCATGCAGGTCAGTACTGGCACCCTGTGTCTGTGTGTGGAGTATAATTTTGACCACATTCACACTCACTACAACTCCCATTGGTCTACTGAAGCATGCCATCTGATGTCAGACACCTTCACATACCCTTTGCCTATATATCATCCAGATGACCCCTGTGGTGCATGTGATACCTGCACATTACTGTATTGTGGCAAACTAGATAGTTAGGAAGTATATTCCTGACCCTGCCAACTGTGTCAAAGTGTGTGAGTACCTGAGAGAGTGTGGCTGTGTTAACATTGACACCTGTTCATGTGGACAGGCACGTGTACTACACCTACCTTATCGCTACTATATCACCATTGTAGATGTCACTCACCATCAGATATTCCTTTGGACAGCTCTCCAACATGTAAGCTATGTGGCGCATGCAATAACTGCATAGACATGTGATAGCAATACATAGTCGGTCAGATGTTTGAAACCCCATACTGGTAGTTGTGTGACACAAACATACTTAGGTTTTACTATCCCACCCCCTCCATGAATTACTTTGTCTCTGTCTGTCTCACTCCCTCTCTGGTGGATGTGGAGAAGTACACCTGCTTTGCTTAGGCAGCAGCTTGTGTTTTGCAAGTGATGCTCATGATCAGCTGATGGCTTCTGCACAAATTGCAGTCCCCCTCTAGTTGATTGCATGTGGAACAGCTGTGGTAACATTCCCATAGCCAATTGCATGGAAACACACTCCAATATCTAGGAATATCATGTGGGTATTAGGCCTTTTCATTCACTATGGGCAGGACCTCAATTTGGTGTTTGGCAAACAGCATCACAGATGGTATTGGGATTTACCTCTAACATACACTGTGGAAATAGGCCAACAGACAGGAGGAGGATGTGCCAGACATGACTACAGAATGTAAGTCTTGCTCTTCTGCATTTGAAGTAATGTCAGTTTAACAGGGTGTGTGTGGATATGGCTGGACTACATGATTTAATACGTGTCATGAAAGTGTTATGTATTTGAGGAAACTCCCATCTGTATACTGGGCAGTGTGTGGAGGCTTATGTTTCTTGTGTTACTCACAGACTCAACTATCTGGAGATATACAGAGCTGAGTATATTTTTCTGGCACTTCAGAGTTGTGTACTGGTAATTGTTTGACTAATTTTATATCATTGCTGGCTGACTTCAGAGTTGTGCACTGTTATTTTTGCTTCACTGTATAGTTTTTCAGATCTCTGCTGAAGGTGTTTTCCCCCCTCCCCCCATTTCTCTGTGTCTTAAGTTGGTATAACTGGTTTTACATCCTGTGTGTTATCTGACTATCTCAAGGATTACTTGCATTACATTAGACCCTCTTAGTAACAGCCTGCATATCATTGCTGGAGCCTTCCTTTGTCCTGACAGAGTGCTATTCAAACTATCTGGAGATATACAGAGCTGAGTATATTTTTCTGGCACGTCAGAGTTGTGTACTGGTAATTGTTGTTTGACTAATTTTATATCATTGCTGGCTGACTTCAGAGTTGTGCACTGTTATTTTTGCTTCACTGTATATTTTTTCAGATCTCTGCTGAAGGTGTTTCCCCCCCTCCCCCTATTTCTCTGTGTCTTAGGTTGGTATAACTGGTTTTACATTCTGTGTGGTATCTGACTATCTCAAGGATTACTTGCATAAAATTAGACCCTCTTAGTAACAGCCTGCATATCATTGCTGGACCCTTCCTGTTTCCTGACAGAGTGCTCTTCAAACTATCTGGAGATATACAGAGCTGAGTATATTTTTCTGGCACTTCAGAGTTGTGTACTGGTAATTGTTGTTTGACCAATGTTATATCATTGCTGGCTGACTTCAGAGTTGTGCACTGTTATTTTTGCTTCACTGTATAGTTTTTCAGATCTCTGCTGACGGTGTTGGTTTTCCCATACGCACCCTCCCTATTCCTGTCTTGTTGTTTAAGTTTGGAGGTTTTGCAGTTGCTCACCCAACTGTAGATTTGATCTGGGACACTCCCCCCAGTCCCATCTCTTTTCCTCATTCTACCTAATAGACTCCTTCTGCACTTGTTTTTAGTCATTTTTAATTTAATTGCATTTTTTAAACTGTTTGGTCTAACATTGCTACATTCTCAAGTGTGCTAGCTTGCATTGCATTTGAATTGTTTTTACTGCTGTTTTAGCTACTTTTCTATATATATATATATATATATATATATATATATATATATATATATATATACCTTTCCTGTAACTGGTGTAGTCCAGATTCAGATTTGCTGTATCCAGGACTGTATGTAAGCTTCTGAGCCCCCCCCCCAAGCTTTCTGTGTTGGAAGGAAGCCTTCTAGCTTATCAGTGGGAGTGGTAAGCATTAGGTTACCTATGTACCACATAAGGAGTGGTTCTGGCCCAGAAATTGTAGTTATTGGCCATTTGGGCAGTTTTTCCAACTCTCTCAACTTTCTGATTTAAAAGCCCGCATTTGCACTTGTTTTCCCCCTTTCCTGTAACTAGTTTAGTCCAGATACAGATTCTTAGTTTTAGCACTTGAATTTGCTTATTCGTGATCAGCACTTGTTTAGAACTTGTAAGCACTAAATAACCTACTAATTACTACAGCACTCAACCTACCTCATTACCTAGAGGAAAACAGTTTTGGTACTTACCTTCCTCACTTGCTTAGAGAAAAACAGCTCTTGTACTCACTTATCTAGAGGAAAATAATTGTTTATTCAGGCATGTCCAAGGGTCAGCTCTTAGTGTTCTCTCCTGTCTATCTGATGAATCTGGGCAACTTGGGGCAATGTAGAAATTGCCTCATGTACACAGACAACCCTCTCCTCCTACCACCCAACACTACAACCTGTGAGAGATGCACTTATCTAGCCAAACTGGAGGTAAAGCTCTCTCCAATCTAGACTGAACTTGACAGTCAAGAAGAGAAGGTAAACACTTGCACCACACCACACTCATCACATAGTCTCACTAAATCTACACCACCAAAATCCACTCATAGAAACACAAAAACATTAGCAGAAGCTCTCAATAATAATCTGCTCAAGCAACAGAGACCTGCAAAGCAGAAATGCAAGCAAACACCACCCCCAACACAACCCAAATGACACATAGCCCGCAGATTTAGTGTGCCACTCAACCACAGCCAATAAGGCAAAACAACGCACCCAACACACTAGACATAAGTGACTCTTTAGTCAGGCACACTGATGTCCCACTCACCAGGCTAAACAAGGAAATGGTTACTATTATTACTATTAGCTGCCTGTCGGGTGCCAGGATCTGCCACATAACCCATGCACTCAGGTCACTCCACAACAAGTATGAACATGACTCTGTCATTGTCCATGTTGGTGTGAATGACCTGAGACGTACCTCCCTGGACTACATGAAAAAAGACACGGAAGAGCTCTCTGATCTTGTAGCCCAGGCAGGTATGATCCTAGCTCTGAGTAGCATTCTGCCATCACCCAGAATTATGCCACAGTACAAGGACAAAATGATTGACTTCAACAATTGGCTAAGCTTCTGGTGCCATTCTAAAGGGATCCAGTATCTGTCTACCTGGGATGACATGGTTGACAGACCATGAAGCTTTGCCAGAGATGGCCTGCACCTGTCACCCCTGGGATTCTGGATACTGGCTGAGGTTCTTGCCACCCCTATAGTGCCTTTTTAGGCAAGGTTCAAATGACAAATTCACCACCATAACAGGAACAGGCAAGCAAAAACTGAGGGTGATGCTACTCAATGCTAAAAGTCTAAATCTCAAAATGCACTCACTTGAGGCACTCGTTAAAATGGAGAACCTCAATATCTGTGCAGTGACTGAGACCTGGTTCAAGGCTCCAGAGGGCACCACTGCACTAACAGGCTATAACTCATACCACACTTTTTGGCCATGTAACCTGGACCGGAACAGCAAAGGCAGAGGTGTGTCCATATTTATTAAGGATATCCACACCTCCAGGCTAGTTGCTCAGCATAATGCAGCCGAGGTTATCCAAGTGCAACTAACTCAGGCAAAACTGCAATACAAATTGTAGCTTGCTACTAATCACCCGCCATGCCCCAGGATTCCCACTCCTCTTGTCTTGATATACTGGATAATATTAGGGTTCAACCAAACACCCTAATAATAGGCGATTTTAACTACCCCACTATTAACTGGGAAAACTACTCATGTACCAACTCCTTCGCTTAACGCTTTCTGGAATTCATAAACTCCAATGCCCTGGATCAACTTATCCACACACCCACCAGGGACAACAATATCCTAGATCTAGTCATTACCAACATGAGTGACCGGTGTTCCACACCTGAAGTCAACGCCTCATTGGTCCGATCCGGCCATAAGCTAATTACCCTAGATATCCACATCCTGCCCCCACCCCCCCATTAAAAATTTTCTCCAAAGCCGACTTCGTGCTTCTTAAGACAAAAGTGGTGAACTTCACGACACCCATGCAGATGGACAATACAGTTACGACTACTGAATCCTACACAATTGCACTTTATAAGCACTTACATGAGTGCATGCATTGTGCTATCCCAAACAGAACCAAGACGCTATCCTCCAAAGAAAGGAAGCCAATCTGGTGGTACCCTGCCATAAACAAACTGTACAACAGAAGGAAGAAACTGTTGCAAAAGAGAGTAAAATCCTATGAGTGGAGGAGCTCCCTGGTCAGCCTCAGTAAGAGGCTGCGATCCCTGATAAAATCCTCCAAAGCTAGTTACAAAAACAAAATCACCACTGATTCTAAAGACAACCACAAAGCATTCTATAGCTATGTCAAGAATCTCAATGGAAACACTCACATCTGCTCTGAGTTACAGCACAATGGCACTAAATATACAGACCCAACTGATATTGCCAACATCCTGGCAGATAGGTTCAGTGCTAATGTTACCCCCCTCTCACCCCCTGAAGAGCCCATCTCTATACCGGAAGAATGCAAAGTTCCTGTAATCACGTCTGCACAGGTAAAAACTACACTCTACAAAGCCAAGAACACAGCATCCATGGGACCAGACAACATCCCAGGCTGCATTCTACATGAACTACAGAACAAACTGGCACCCTACCTAAGTACTTAGTTGAACCATAGCCTCACCTCAGGCTTTGTGCCTGCTGAATGGTGTACAGTGATGGTTATCCCACTCCACAAAGGGAGAACCACCACGGACCCTGGGAACTACTCCCCCATTAGCCTTACGAGCCTGGTCTGCAAGGCCATGGAACGTATCATCATGGAACATTATGCACTCTAATTCTAGCTAAATACTTTTACCTGACTCTAACTTCACTGTAAGGATGAAAACATTGAACATTTTGCAAATTTTGTTCACAAAAAAAAAAAAAAATGTTGTTGTTTTTTTCTGTAGCATTTGCTGTGTTCTTCTCTGTATTTTTTGCTGTGTGTACATTCTATTGTAAATTTGCATTTGCAGTGATCTTACTATGTATTCTTGCTGTGTGGAGATTCTTTTGTATTCTTCTCTTGCATTATATTCCTTGTTTGTACTGCCTTTGGAGCTTTTCTCCCCAGGCCTCCACTGAAAATGGGTTCTTCTTGGCCCAGTGGACTTCCCCGGTAATCAAACTGAAATAAATAAAAATAAATAAATAATCTCCAAACTCTGGAACCCACCCAGTTTGGGTTTGTAAAAGGCAGATCATGTCTCCTAAACCTGATAGACTTCTTTGAAGCAGTCAACAAAGCCGTAGACGAGAGTAAGGTGGCTCACTCAGCCTATCTAGATCTTGTCAAGGCTTTCAACACCATCCCCGACTCTGGAATTATAGATAAACTCACTAAACTAGGTATAAATCCCTATGTCACAAGATGGGTTGCCAATTGGCTCACTGACAGAACCCACACTGTGAAAGTAGCAGACTCCAAATCCGACTTCAGACTGGTGACAAGTGGAGTACCACAGGGTTTAATCCTGGGTCCTCTCTTATTTGGTATCTACTTCTCTGAAGTACAGGCTAACACAGAAGGTCTTTGGCTAACGAAGTTCACAGATGACTGCAAACTAGGAGCCATAATCGAAACTCCTAACGATGTGGACATCCTACAAAAGGGCCTCACTGAGATAGATGCCTGATGTCAAAGCCATGGCCTCAAGCTCAGTGCCAAAAAGTGCATTGTCATCCCCTTTGGTAAACACTCTGTACCCATGAACTACAACATAGGCAGTAGTATACTTAACACTGAAAGTGTGATGAGGCCTTGGGACACAGGTGGACAGTAGTCTCTCCTTTGATAATCACATCACCACAGTAGTCAGGAAATCCTTCTCCGTGGCACACCTCATCACAAAAGGTTTCTCATCCAGAAAAAAAGAGGTCATTGTTCCCCTCTACTCATCACTCATTAGACCCATTATTGAGTACAATACCCCTTTTGGTATGTACCTCACAGGACATCTACAACAACTGGAAAGGCCACAGAAATACCTCACAAAGAGG
>NC_056739.1:1103549811-1103579811 GCF_019279795.1 Protopterus annectens
TGTGTCTGTTAATGTGTATATGATGGTATATCACACTATGTATTGTCCATATACAACCATCACATCCCCCATTACCATACTGTACATGTCTGGAGACGTTCTGCATGTAACATGTAACCTGGAACACACCTCACCCTAAACGCTGTTTGGTGTGTGCAATGAAAGCCACACACTTCAGTAGCACTACATACCTAGGTGGGAGTCTATTCCCAGTTTTGCCAAGTAAGAGTATGCATGTATGTGGATGGGTCTACATCAGGTTGCTGATTATACATGTCCCAGCGGGTCACCTGTCCATGTGGCACAGGCAATAACTGTTATACAAACCTGTGACATGTATTCAACTGTACCCAGGATATGTCACAGCCATGGTGTCACCACAGTGCCATACCCCTTGTGGAATATGACTGCAGACCATCCTCTTGCTGACACATGTACACCTACAACACAAATGGATAAAATTATGGAGACCACAATCACTCAGTGTTACTAAAAGCTATAATGCATCATGAATGGACAGCTAAACTACCTGATATGCATTAAACATTACTCCTGACAACATGTTACACTGCAGTTCATTGGTACACTGTAGTAAGTCACCATGTGCATCAGAACCATATTAGCCTGTCCCTGCATCGATGTTATGGATGACAAGGATGTGGTACAGGTATCATCATATGCACAGTGTGTGTTGTGTGGTTTGCCAGAGACCGGGGGTGGGCCATACGTTTGACACCATGTGTGTGGGTGAGGGGTGTAATTAGTTGAAATGGGCATGGTGATGTGGTGTTTGTAGTTATGGGGTTGTCCTAGGTGTGTTCACATAGTGTGTGGGTATGCATGCACACAGTACTGCCATGTGGCTGTCCTACACAAGTGTTTCTTGGACATATGCAGACCATACCTGGCAGGGTGTGCAGTTCACCACCACCTGCCATGGACACATGGACTGTGCCTGCCAGGGGTTCCATGGGCACGTCCCAGTACAGGCCTTGATGTGCTACTCTCCCCTGATGATGACAGATGTCTGCTGGAAGCAAGTCCCTCCTAGGACTGGCCAGGGCCACGTGCATGTGGCCTGCTGTGGTGTGGACAGTGCCCCCCTGCAGTGCTGGGGCTGGTAATGCCACCACAGGAGCGCCTTAGTGTCCTAGCATGTCCATGTCAACCGCCAGCTATTGGTGTTGCTGGACTAAGTCCACGCGGACATCGCTGGATTCCCACCACATGTTCAAGCATGGACAAACTATGGTCGATGAGGCCCACTGTCTCACCCAACCATCTATCCATGACCTTGGTATAATCACGGAGGGCACCAGACAGTTCATGGAAGTTGTCACTTGCAGATGAGAGAGCAGCTCTCTGCAGCTTCAGGCTCTGTCTGGTGTACAGTTCCATATGTGCCTGAGCCCCCATGACAGTCTGAAACATGCGCCTGATGGTACCAGTTGTGGTGCTTCTGCCAGGGGCATGATGACCAGTGGCCCTACCACGAGCACCACTGTACATCTGCCTATGTGGTGCCCTGCCAGACATCTGGCTATGCCTGCTGTGACTAGACACAGTAGGCATAGATACCACACTCTCCTGTGCACTACCATCAACTGCCAACTGTCCCTCTGCTATTGCCACTGGTGATGGGGTATGTATAGGCACTGTAACTCTATGCGGGTTTGGAGAGGTTAAGAGGGGAATGTCAAACGATGGTGCAGTTTCGGCCCCTGACAACCGCGACTGTGCTTCAACAGTACTACCACCATCTTCGGTGTCTGTATGGACACCAACATCAGACTGCATGCAGGAGGGACCCTGACCCACCTCGCCACCTGTGGGGGAAAACAAGAAACGCACTTTAAGACCTGGACAGCATTGCATAACAGTACACACACACGCACACACACACACACACATACACACACACACACACACACACACACACACACACACACACACACACACACTCACACACACACACACACACACACACACACACACACACACACACACACACACACACACACACACACACACACACACACTCATTCCACCTTAATACCTATATGTCCTTGATTTTACAGACAGTCCCACGTTTATTCACATAACTTCCTCATCCTGCATCACACTTGGTAACATACACTCATTAATACCACTCATTAATGTATCATTCCTCTAAATGCCTAGACGAGTGCTCACAACACAAGACCTGTTACTCCATTACCTCCTTGACTTGAGTGGAGTAGGTTTTACATGGCCTCACTGCTGTCATCCAGTGTTTACCCTGTGTATGTCCGGACATCGTGAGCATGGCCCCTATATGTTAGGGGCTACTACGTTCACTCCATAATGTCACTCACTGGAGTGTTATAGGTAAGTATTGCTCAGTACATGCCAGATCTGCTGCTCAATCAACTTATCATGTGGACAACAGTAATATATGGATACACTCCCTGGTGTTATCTTGTAATTCCCCAATGCATCTGTAGTGCTGCATACATGGGTAGTCATTAACCTCTCTGCTGATTGCAATATTAAGGGTATACCTGGTGTCTACTTTCCCTCCCAATGCATGTTCCATGCTACAGACCTTAATATACTATCAGCTGTCCTGTGATTACATATCAGACAAGTATTCCTGGTGTCTCATGTGCCAGTCCATGTTCATGTACTGCACGATCCCAAAGGACAGTACTGCCGTATGAACAACCCCACAATCACACATGTGCATACATGGACACCCTCACAAACACACACATGCACACACACGTCCTACATGCATCAACCCCCCTCCACTCCACCAAATTGCACTTACAGACAAAATACTCCCCCCCCCCCCACACACACACACACACACACACACACACACACACACACACACACAGGTGAGGTTGCACAAAGATAGTACACACAGTCCTCCCATTACCCATCTGTCAACATGCATAACATATGGTACTCAACATCCTGAAATGCAGCTATAGTCAATCCATGTTAGAAGCAGTATACATGTGTGTGATGCATGGGCTGTGTTAGTAGGTGATGGCTCTTCCCCTGGCAAACACTGCACCTATGTACACAGCATTGCTGTGCACCTGTTCTGCACCCTGCCATGTACTGTGCACCAAACCTCATAGGTGTACAAACCATTGCTGAATGTGTATTACTGTGTCAGTTATGTCTGCTCTAATGCTCACAGCCCCTATGTCTTTGAGTGGCACATAACTGGGATGATATGTGGACAGATGTCATTTGTGAATGCCTGATGTCTGGTTTACAGATCTCAACATCAGCGGTGCATGTATGACCAATTCAATACTATTACACTGACAACCGTCAGACCTTACAGTGGCTATGGGGAGTGTACACACCCTTATTGATATGACACACTCTTCCTTGATCTGCTATGGGACCTCATCACCGCATATATTAACAGTACATGAGCCTGATATGTGACATATGTCCTGTACATTCACATGCAGTTTCTAAGAAATGTGTTAGGTGAGCAGATGCTGATCGCAATGCATACACTCCATGGGTACATATGTGTGCACTGTCTTCTCATGACAGTTTGTTGCACCTATTGTTATGTGTACTACAGCAGTCACTATTCCTGGCAAGGGTATACTAGCATGGGCCATCTGTATTTGCCAGTATATGGTTAGTCTGCCCTACACATGTCCCCCAACTCTCCATGACTGCAAAGTCTACTCATGTGCACATCCAATGGAGTTCACACACTGCCATCACTTTTGCTGTGGAGTTAGGGTTACATCTTCCACAGTTCCTGAATCTGACTGTGTACAGATACAGACATTCTTAGCATCCTTAGGATCCCTGCTGCAGTTTACTGGTGTGTCATGCTGACACCCCCTCCCCACCTTCAGCCTTTTTGCAGATGCTTGATAAGTATGGCCTACACATGTGTGTTAGTTTGCAGTGTCCCATACACTGAACACCATGTGTAACAGCCTAGTCCTAGCTAATAATGTGGACTACAGTATTATGTTATGCCATAGTGTAGATCTGTAACAGTTGCCATTGTAATACTGGTATATACACTGTTGTTACACTGTATAAGGGTGATGTTTCACACATGTCCCTACTGTAGGCCATGTGTTCCACCATTATGTTCATCCCTTTAGACACATTTCACAATGACAGGATGTTAGTTATCTTGCAGGTGTCTGACATACCCTTCAGATACCCCATCATGGTCACCACTGTGATGCAGTGCATTTAACAGCAACAATACATGAACATGTACGGCATGCATTATGGGTAGGTGTTTTAGATCTGTTCATAGAATGTACCATAGCCATTACATGCCCGGTGCATTGGCAAGCATGAACATAAACCATACTCACCAGCTACAGGCTGCTGCCTTGGTGGTATACCAGTGGGACCTATATAAGAGTGTGAGAGATTTGATGTCAGTGGCCACGGCTGTGGCATTGCTACAGGGTGGGTGCAGAATTACAGTACATCAGCAGTACAAGTCCACAATACTACCGCTTATGCACATCTGTTTATTACTACTACGCAGCAACAGACTATATTTATGACATCTCACATATGCACAATCTACCTGCAAAGATGCAGATGTATACACAACAGTGGTCTATTGATGTGCCCTATGGCCTTACCTGCATGCTTCTCAGCCAGTGTGTGGGTAGCATCCACCTCCTCAATGGTCTCTGCCAGTTGTTGGGTGTGCAGGCAGGCAGGTGCCACGAGGCTGGCGAGGAGCTTCTGAACTTGTGTCAGGAAGGGTTGGATGGCATGACCACAACTGTTGCAAGGTGATCTCCCCTGGACTGCAGCAGCACGCCAATGAGCATTGTGAAGCAGGTCAGTACAATGATGCCGGACCTGCTCATAACTGCGGTTATGCAGGCCAGCATCATTGACCCTGTGGACTAGATGTTCCACAGGGCAGTCCACTCCTGCTGCTCATGAGTGGCTCTGCTGAACAGAACTGGATAGTGCTGTATAAGGTGGTTCAAGATTACCTAATTTTCTGCCACTGAATACCCAGGTATACAGCCGTGGGACATCTTGCCTGAAAGACATAAAGATGGAAACAGGTCTGAGCAACTCATACAGCAAGATTACCATAGTTCTTAATACACATCTCTGTCACATCCTCACCATATCAGTGACAACAAACGGTTCACACAACTCAATAGGTATGGCTACAGCTTACCTACCATTGGGACATATATTGTATTGTACCACACTTTGTGCTATGCGTTTGTAGCCATGTTCCCTGTGTGGACACTATCATTGCTGGCCTGTTATAGATTCATAGGTCGGTATTAGGCCTATACAAGCCCAGCCATAACAATTCCCTGGCCATTTCTTCCCACGCTATTTACTTTCCTGGACCCATATCTTGCAGGGCGACTGACGTGATCCCCAGGGTGAATTTCCTTTCTCCCATCCAATCATCAAGGTTCCTTTTGAAGAAAGCCAAAGAGGCTATCTGCTTGACATGTATGGGCAGTCTATTCCAGAGTCTGGTGAGTCTCTGGGTCAGGAACCTATCCCTCTTGCATGTTTTGTTTATTGTGATGACAAAGTTTAGATCCCTGGAGTGTGTGGCTCTAAGGGATTGGGATTTCCTTAAGTGTAGCATGTCTAACAGCTCTGGGTTTGACATGGCCTTGTATGTTAAGCAGAGATCACCTCGGAGTAGATGATATGTGACAGAGTATAGCTGGAGTTTTTTAAGGCGGTCAGCCTGTGATTCTTTTAGTGAGGTATTTCTGTGGCCTTTCCAGTTGTTGCAGATGTCTTGAGAGGTACATACAAATGGGGCGCTGTATTCTATAATTGGTCTAATGAGGGATGAGTACAGTGGGACAATGACCTCCTTTTTCCTTGATGAAAAGCCCTTAGGGATGAGGTGTGCCACATAGAAGGATTTTCTGACTGTTGTGGTGATGTGTTTATTGAAGGTGAGACCACTATCCACCTGTGTCCCTAAGTCTCTTATCACACTTTTGGTGTTTAGTGTACTGCTACCTATGTGGTAATTCATGGGTACATGTTTTTTCCCAAAGGGGATAACTATACATTTCTTGGCATTGAGCTTGAGCCCATGGCTCTGGCACCAAGCATCTCTTTCTGTAAGGCCCTTTTGTAGAATATCCACATCATTTAGGGATTCAATAATGGCTCCCATTTTGCAGACATCTGCGAACTTTATTAGCCAGAGTCCATTAGTGTTGGCCTGTACTTCAGAGAAGTAGATGCCAAACAAGAGAGGTCCCAGGACTGAACCCTGAGGTACTCCACTTGTCTGGAGCTGGATTTGGAGTCAGCTACTTTTAGTGTGGGTTCTGTCAGTAAGCCAGTTGGCAACCCATTGATTGACGTAGGGATTAATGCCCAACTTAGTAAGTTTATCTATGATTCCAGAGTGGGGGGTGGTGTCAAAGGCCTTGGACTATTTCACCTGCATGCCATTTTCAGGGCCACTATGGTTCTATATATGCATGTGTTATGCTTGCTATGTGATTGCTGCACATCTGTCATTCTGTGTTATTGGGGTTATCTATGCATACTGTTGGACATGTTCCGGGATTGTGTGGACTATTACTACCCACATATGTTCTATAACAGTGACACAATAGTATATTTAGGGAATAGTTGCCAGCAGAACCACCTCTCCCACCTCATCTGGCCACGTTACCAGGCTACATCACATGTGGGACTCACCCTAGGGCCTCCTCATCTACTGGTCCAGCACTATCTTCAGGTGGAGCCACCTTAGGGGGATGTTGTCCCCCCCCCCGCTCCCTGGGGACACACACAGACATGATTCTGTCACTCAAGGTCAGGTCCAGGGTCTATTCCATAGGGGGCTCCACAGAAACCTGTGGGATGTGCTACAGCACCTTGAGGCATCCAGTACACAATCACAGAATCCACATGCTCCTCCTGCACAGCCACCAGGCCAGGCACCTTCAGGGCCATGGAAATGCTGTTGTGACTAGCAATGGGTGGGGGTCTTGTTCCCATTGTTTCCATATGGGGGTTCATGGGGCTTCCACATCACAGACCACACACACCATCCATGGTGTTTACCCACCACATGTGTCATATACCACCCCTGTAGGTAGGGTTGCCACCTTTTCAAATAGCCAAAGTGGAACATTTTCAGGACACACATCAGATTTTACAGGCCAACACATACCAATGGTCAGTACAAAGGATAGAACTTTACTTTTTTGCCTAAATAAAAGCTTATTCTTGTAGCAGTTTAGTTGCTTATTCTGTTTCTTGTAACATTTAGGTCATTTAGATACAGAAATAACTATTTTATGCAACTATTACATAAAATATGGGACATAATTATGTCCTACAATCGCAGGACATTTGCTATTTTTAATATTTTTTGTCAGGACACAACTGCCCAAAGAGGGACTGTCCCTTGCAAAGTGGGACAGGTGGTAACCCTACCTGTAGGCTGCCCTCTATATTTACCAACCCAAACCACCTCCACAAATATACCTGCTATCCTTCCCCATACTCCAATTCCCTACTTCACAGGCAAGTGCAATGTGGTCCCAACAATGGATTCACATGTGACATACCCATCCATGCTGCACACACTTACAGCTGTATATATATATATCTGTGTGTATTGCTATGTGTGATGTTCACTCTAACATAGCATGCAGCATTGTGGTGGTAATATAGGGGACATGTATCTACACACATATGTATGTGTGTGTGTGATTGTATATATGTAAACATATATATATATATATATATATATATATATATATATATATATATATATATATATATATATATATATGTGTGTGTGTGTGTGTGTGTGTGTAGATATATTTTCTGTTGTATATATGTGTTTAGATATATATATATATATATATATATATATATATATATGGGTATCTGTAGACATGCATGTATATATATATATATATATATATATATATATATATATATATATATATATATATGTGTGTACACATATACATACCTATATATGGGGTACATTCAGACATCAGGTCCACAATATCTAAATCTCCTCCCTGCACAGCTGCACTGTTCTGCCTTGCTACAACACAGACAGGTGCCACATATGGACACAGCCTAACATTAGGGAGTATATATAGGGCCAGATTACAGGTAAGCCTATTACACATCTATGGCATTTCAGCATGCTACAATACATGTTAACCTGAGTGTCCTGCAATTGGTGGCCTCTGGAACCCTCGTGTCCATCATTATGGCATTACTTCCACCACCAGCTATTGGCTACAGTAATATACGTCCTTTCCATTGCACAACACATACTATGTTGGCTTACATCTTGTCAGTCAGTGCTGCTCTACACAGTTGACGGGTATGATCCACTATCCACAGGGATAGACTCTATCATCCATAGCAGTTGTTCAGCTGAACTTCATTACAACAGCAACACCTGATGGCACAGGTATATCGTTCCACATCATATATCCCAGTATTATGGACTAAGTACTACAGTCAATTACATGCATATATACTTCACATACCTGTTGTGGGAATGAGGTCTGTTGTGGATGGTGTCCTTGTAGGAGTTTTTTATCTCCTTGGCTATGGCCTTAGCCTGCTTTCTTTGTTTCTGTTTTGGTTTTGGTTTAGGTTTTGGTTGTGGATCTGGATTCTCTTTCTCTCTCTTTCTCTCTCTCTCCAGTAAATTAATTGAGCTGATTTGGATAGATTGCAGCTTGGCTTTTGTAGGTGATGCACATGATCAGGTGATAGCCTCTGCACCAATCAGTGTCCTCCACTTGCTACCTGCATGCAGCATGCTGTGTAGTACTTCCAATTGCTACTGTCATGGCAAACCACTACTATAAATCCCTACATCATGTGGGCATGGTCCCTTTATCTTTCCTATATGGTGGACATCCTTTTTGTGTGTGGGCAGGAGTGTTAGAGACAGCAGGTTGCAATACCTCTTAAAAGAGAACTTGCACACTCAGGCCAGCTGCGTTATTTGTATGAGGTTACAGAACTACAAACAGAGTGTGAGTAGTGTTGTTGTATGCTTTGTATAGCACCAGTGTTACAAGGGTGGTGTGCACATACTAGTTTAACATGGACTGCAATCTGTCTGCATAGCTGTCAACTGTGTACTTATCCACTTGATGGCAAGAGGTGTGCCTGTTATGTTTTGTCGGTCCACCACACAGGTCTTGTGTTAGATATATCACTGGCAGTGTGCATGTTGAGTGCTATCAGTACATGGCTACATCCATTTGTGTTTCTGACTTCATATTCCTGACTAAGGGTATGTTGCAGACTATCCTGTAACACCAGCAATTTGCTTAGTGCATGACAACACTATTTCACATATGGGCCTGTGTCCTGGCCGCTGTCTTCCACCTATATACCAGGCTTTGTCCATATGACATGCTGTCAGGGGTTGTTATGCAGTGGCCTGTGAGTATGTCATGCTGCCATTCCTGCCATCATTCCACTGCTGTTGTGGCCCCCACACATATTGTGGGGTTGGGTCCATATATGTGTGAGCTTCATCTGCACAATACATGTGTGCCCTTCTGAAGTCCAAAGGTCAGTGTATGTAACATTAGCATATGCCCCTGTATGTCAGTTTATCGGGGGTGGATGCACCATAACTAACCTAAGCTGTTACAACATGTGAAGGATATCAGGGGTAAGCTGCCTTAAGGAATCTGAATGTACATTACCATAGAATCCACCTTGGGAAAATGCAGGCCTACTGCTTCCTGCCATACAGACTGTTCTGTTTGTCAGTGTGATGGTGATGGTTTCAGTTATGCCTTGTTATGTAACAAATACATCCCATTGTGTCAACTGAAGTATTTTTCTCTTAGGGATTGCATACATAGTGTAGATAGAGGCTGCTGGACTATACATCTGGATTACTTACTGCTGATTGACTGTTATCCTGTGGCCTAGTCTGTCTATACTGCTGTACTAGTTGAAGGCCTTGGCCTGGACAGCAACATATGTGATGCTTTCCGGAATACTGTATTAATTGATCTGTTTGAGAGTTGCATTAGTCTGTTTATATGTATTTCAAAGTCTAAACAAGTATATGACATGGCATATACAACTGTAATAGTACACATATAAAGCTTTCTCATGTATGCAAACCTGTGTGTGGTGTTATATCCTTTGACCTCTCTGTGGGTATATGTTTCAGGCATCACTTGTCTTTTGTATGGGTGACTCATACAATATTCATTTGGTAAGGTGGCAACTGTAGGAGTACTGGCTGTTTCGTTTGGTGAGCACCCTCTAAATATGTATTGTCCTATACAATCTCCGTGTGTGTATGTGTAGTTACATATATATATCCATATATATATATATATATATATATATATATATATATATATATATATATATATATGTATCTGCATATATGTGTGTGTATATGTATCTTAGGAATGTTTATTGCTTCCACATTGTACATACCCTATGGTAGCCAGACTGTACTGCATGATATGTTATTGATACCAGGTGGGATGGATTACTGTTAACATCTTGTTGGGTCCTGGTTATGGGACTTGCAACAGTTGGTATTGTATTGCAGGGCAGACCTGTTTGGCTGTGAGGGGGGTAATATCAATACGTTCAGGAAGTATGTAGCTTGGGCCCCCTCACCCCCATTAATGGTGCCTGTGGTCATAAATGCATTTGATATGTTCTCTTTTATATCTTTAGCTATATATCTGTATATACATATATAGATATATATATATGCTTACATATACAATCTATATATATATATATATATATATATATATATATATATATATATATGCTTACATATACCATCTATACATATATATATATATATATATATATATATATATATATATATATATATATATATATATATATATATATATATATATATATATATAGACACATATATGTAGACATATATATCTGTAGATGTATGCATATGTGTGTGTGTGTATATATATATATATATATATATATATATATATATATATATATATATATATATATATATATATATATATATATATATATATATATATATACACACACACAAACACAAACACGTGCTATTGTATCCCGATAGTAACTTATTTGCTGACTGTGATGGGACTTTGTTATATTTTATTCACTGAGGAGCTTTTCTCCCCGGGTCTCAGCCGAAAATGAGCCAAACACTCAGACTAACAAAGTTAACACATGTAAAATAAATAAATACATGAATAAATATATACATCTACATGTTTAAATAAATTTCCTGTACTGTTGAATGACTGTGCTGGATGATATGTTTGTGAAAACATCAAGGTTATGTATATCTGACATGGGTTAGTGGCAAATTACTTTGGCTATGGTATGAAGGTTCCTGGGTTCAAGGTTTGCAGAGGCTGTTTATTTTGTTGCTGGACAGAACAAGGGCCGTTGGATACAGAGTGATTAAGTCACTTGTAGCAGTTGTAAGCGGGTTTGCGCAGGTTTGCATGGAGTTGTAAGCACTGCTAACTTCTGGTTACAGTTTCTCTTACCCCCATGCTAATTTCTTTAAAAGAAATGAAAAAGGGTTAATAGGACAGTGGTGAAAAAGGGGCACAAAGAGGGAAAGACAGTAGGGAAAATAGCTAGGGATGTACAGGAAGGGTGTAGGGAAGGTCCACAGCTGCCCATTTCTTCTACAGCAACAGCTGTGCATATACACTGAATTTGGAGATAGATTTGGACACTTATACCTCTGAGACAGGGGTGAGGACAACAATAATATATTGTTAAGCCAATTAGACCAGATTACATGTGTCCAGTGCACACGTGTGTGAAATGCACAGCTATGTATGGGGTGAGACTTTTTGGGGGAACAGATTGCCCTTTTTTTCCAGGTAAGAGTGGGATGTTGGGGAGGGATAGTAGGTATATTTGGGGAGGTAAGTTGAGTAGGTTAACAGACAAGGCAAACAAGATGCATACAGGAGTGGTATATGACACATGTGGGGGGTAAACACCTTGATGGGGAGAGGTGTTGGGAAATCGGAAGCCCATGAGCCCCCTAGTGAAAACAGTGGGACTGAGGTTCCCACCCTTGAGCAGTCACCACTGCACCTTCACACCCCCGAAGGTGGATGTGCTGGGGGCTGAGTAGAAGGGCCAGGCTGACCCTCTAGCTGTGACACACAGCCCTCAAGCTGGTGTAGCAGATCTCTGCCCTCCCTGTAAAGCTCACTATGCACCACTAGTCAGACCTGGTGATGGGTGACAGGTTCCTCTCCACACCTGCTCCCGGGGAAGGCAACCCCATCCTCTGAATTAGTTCCACCCAAACGTGGTGAGGACCAACAGAAGAGGAGGTCCCAGGTTTGGCCCCAGATGTGCTGGTGCCTGGTGGCACAGCCAGCTGAGGTGGGACAAGTGGGTCCACCAGGACCGGCCTTCCCAAACGTGCTGTGGTGTTTAGATTTTATCAACATATGTGGGTTAGTAATAGTCAACACATTCTAGGATTAGGTATAACAGCATGCATAGATATTCCCATTAACTCAAATATCAGATTTGTAAACAGAAAACATGCATATATGGGACCGCAGTGGTCATTACAACAGCATGCAGGTACATTGATGGCAGCATGCCACCAATGTTGGAGTACTGCAACATAGCACATGCATAGAAACAAATGTAAATAATTATCAAACAATAGGACATATGTCCCAACAGTAGACTTAAGTCAGCACATACCAAGTGAGTTGTGCATTTAGTTTATTTTTCCAGATATGGTGGGGGGGGGGAGAAAGATGTCAATTAACAACTAGTATATTCTTGTAGTTTGCATTACTTTTCTAGTTAGTGCTGTGATCTGTACCTTACAGGTATTAGCACACAACCCTATTGCCTTAGTTTGGACAGTGGTATGGCTGTCGACCACTATATACATGAACTGGTTTTATCTGCCGTATACATCTCTTACTTGGTATACCTGTGGAGGTATTGTTTGTTAATGCTACCTAACTGTTTCTACACATATTCGCAGATTCCAGGCTGATGTTATGCACATACCTGCCCATCTCTTTTTGCACAGACTCTGGGCATGTCTTCACCACATGCAGGTGAACCAGGACATATTTCAGATATATATATATATATATATATATATATATATATATATATATATATATATAAATATATATATATATATATATATATATATATATATATATATATATATATATATATATATATGTTTATATACATGAGCTGGCAATTATTAAACAGGTAGTGGATTAATACTTACACATGGCTGGGACTTCCCCTGTCCTCCTAGCCTCTTGGATCCACTGATCCAAGAGATCCCCCTTTCTCTGCTTCAGGTCAGCATAGTGATGCCTGACCTGCTCATCAGTTCATGGTATGCCAGTGGCACTGGTGAGGTCACGGGCGAGACAGTTCCAGGGTTCCACTTTTTATTGGAAACCACGGTAATGGCCCTGCAGCAGTCTCTGCTCATTGTCTTTCACAAGTAGTCCTGCCATAACTCTGGACTCCTGGATGCCCCAGCGCTGCACCCAAAAGCACACACCCTCTCCCAATCCAGACATAGTGCTTACAAGGGGAAGCTACAACCAGTTATAAGATATATTCCCACCTGTTGAGTTTAAATAGGGCTGGTTTCCCACACTTTGCCGAGATTGGACGGTTTTGAAAAGGCTTAGCTATGGGCAAACCTGCTTATCTCAGGTTGGCATTGCTTAAAGGGGTATACTAATGGGTAGACTGAGTTAGCTCGCCTACACATTGCTTACATCTACTAAGCTGGGCTGTGCAATGCTTAGCATTGCTTAATATTTAAGATGCATCATATTTGCATTGTGGCGTTGATTTATTATTCATTCCATGTTATGTATGTGGTTGGTATCCATGATTCATGTGTACTTACACTGTATGGCATCCTTGTGTTTATTGGGGGATTTCAACACTTTATTACAATGACACCCCACATCTGGGCTTAATGCAGTACTCCAGTTCACATATTTATGTCCTGTAGTATGTTATACAATATAAAACTGAATATAGATTCCTTTCACATGTTCAGTTTGTATTTCCTATAGTGAGGATCTGTTTAGTGATACCTCAGTCTTATGTACTGCTGTGATGGCTTAGTGGTTAACTACTGTGACTATAGTGTAGGGTCCTGGGTTCAAGTCCTGCAAAGGCTGGTTATTTATTTCTGGCCAGAACAGCAGCTGATGCATCCAGAGTGATTAAGGCACTTTTAAGCAATTGTAAGTGGGTTTATGTGGGTTTGCGTGAAGGTAAGCAATGCTAACCTCCGGTTAAATATGCTTACAGAGAGTTAGCTTCAATATTGCTTAACCAGTGTGCACATTGCTTACCCCCATGCAAACGGGCTTAAACCCACTTACTACTGCTTAAATATGCTTATTCTTGCTTACTAGTGCTTACACCCGCTTATCACTGTACTAATTTAGACAGTAATGTCTAATGGTTCTTGGGAAGGTGGTGGATCTGGAAACTATATGGATTTATCATTCATTACACAGTTTACTTTCCATTTGTATCCCTGATTCCTATGTACATATACTGTATGGGGCAGTTGTGATTATCTGTGGACTTTGCAACTTTATGACAATGACAATGACACCTCACATCTGCATTTAATGCAGTACTCCAGTTCACAAATATATGTTATGTCATAGGTTATGCAACAAAATAAATTGATCATAAAGTGATTTGACATAGAAAATGGATTGTACTGGAGTGGGACTCAAACCATGAATAACTGCTCGTAAGGCGAATGCTGTGCCCACTACACCATTGTTGTACTGCTGCATTTGCATATATCTTGTTTTCTATCCTCTTGTGCCATTTAAGCTGCATTAACCATAGCTAAGTGATGGGCAAACCCGGGCAACTATGGTTAAATCTGATCTGTTTTATAAAAAATAATCTTCTTTATCTTTACTGTTTTACATATTGCTCTTGTAAACTTGGGGGGATGTTGCTCGGGGTATGCGAACACCTATGAGCGGTCTTGCTCATTCTTATTCATACACTGCTGTTATTTATTGCCGGGGCATGTAAATTCTGAGAACACTGCTCTCAGACATGCCCCCTGCACTCATACAAGCTCTGTGTCCATTTAAAAGCTCAGGCAGCGCGTCTTCATTAATATGCATGGCACACAGCCGTCCTGCTCCTAAATAGCTGCTTCCATGCAGGACTAAGCTAGTCCTGCATGGAATGATAGTGAATCCTGGGGGAAAGTCTCATTACCAAGTAAACTCATTCAATACACCAATGATTCTACCATTATCTCCTCCTCCAATAACTTCTCTGACCTTCTTAAACTCACGCAAAACTTTTTTCATCCATTGAATCCTCGTTAAACTCCTACTCTTCTCTACAAAACCACCACACATAGATTTTAAAATATTTTCACATAACAAGACAGAACTTGAACTAGTAAACTCATAAAAACTACTAGGTATAACTACTGACAGTACAACATATTCTTAACACAATAATTAAAACCCACTTTAAACTAGTTAAACTTTACTGTCATAAACTTTATCTTGACCCAAATACCAAACTAAAGCTGGCAAACAATCTACTCATTCCCTCTCTTCTTTATGTAAGTCCCATATTCACCAACCTCCACTCAACCCTTTTTAGTAAGCTTCAAGCATGTTATTATAAAATAGCTAAATTTGCCGCTGGCTAATAAAAGAGCTGGTGAGTGTCTGCACTCCTACAGCATTGCCAAGCTATGGAATGGCATTCCCTCACACATCACACAACTTGACTCTCTAAAAACCTTTAAATCTGCTCTATAAAAACATAAACAACCCCACCTGCTCTTGTACAACAAATTTCAACCCACCATAACCCTTTCCACCCCTCGCTACACAATATTTCTATTACTATTTCAAATACAATCCTAATCAGACAGGTAAGAAATACATCTACTTTTTGCCTCTTGCTGTTTGCCCTTCTACTTTTTTGCTTTCTGTTATCTAAAATGTATATACTTTGAATATTATTGCAATGAGTGACCTTTTATTATATTGTAAATGTTTGTATTTCTGTGATTATCATATGTTATTATTTTTCATTGTAATGTACGTGTATGCTTCTTGATGTTGTAAAGTGTTTGTGGAGCTTTTTTCCCTGGGCCTCCACTGAAAATGGGTTATTTGACCTAGTAGACTTTCCCTGTAAACAAATGTCAAATAATAAATAAATAAATAAAGGATTTGCTTTACATTTGGTTTGGATCTGTTTTTCTACTGGAGAAGCCTCACACAGTTGCCAGGGGTGCAGTTTGCTGTTTCTAGTTTTGGTTTTATGCCCCAGGACCTTTTTTCATTTCTCTTTAGTAAACACTGAATTCAGAATTAATGATGCTGTAAGTGAAAATTGTTAGGAAATGTTTGAACAATGATGGTCTAAAAATATTAATGTAAAGCATACATTTTGCCTGCTTGTTTTCTACAAAGTCTGCTGCAAATCAAAGGGTCATACTCCAAAAGTGTAGCTCTCAGTGCCGGTCTGTTCTGAATCTGAAAGCCTTGCTCTTAGAGTAAGTCACTTATTTTAGTATAAGGCATATAGTAAAAGAAGCTTATACACTGGACCAGAATCTAAAAGACCTGCTCTAGTCATTTACACTGAGAGCAAGTCTTTTGGAATTAGGCTCCAAGTATCTGCCTTAAAAATATTGTCACACAGCCTACAAAGATAAAGGTAATGGAGTATCCTAGCATGTGGCAGGTGGAAATACTACTCAATGAATGTCACATCAATCAGAAATATGATTCTTTTAGTAAAATCAGGCAGTTGTGTGATCTCCATCCATTTCTGTTTTCTGCTCTTACATGTATTTCCCCCTCTGATTGCCTTGTTGTGTAAAGGTGCTGTGTAACCAGTAAAAGCCTAATTGCAGACTAATGCTAGAACTAGAACTAGAAGTTTAACTTCAACGACAACCCTTTAAAATGGAAAGATTTGTTCTGTGGTTGGTTGTACAGCCAAAAAATATAACTAATCCTATAACAGAAAGAACATGACACTCTACTTGCTTAATACCAAAGTTAGTCTCTTACTTTACTAATTTTTCCTTTGGCGAAGAGGCATATTAAATAAGGGATACACAAGTTTTCACAGCACACATAAAATGGTGTTTTCTAAGTATAAGAAGGAATATCAGTTACTGTTCTTTTTACACATGACAGAGAGCTTTTGCTTGAGCCATATCAGTGTGTATCAATGGACAAGAACTCTGGTTGCAGACCGTGCCCCTTTTCTGCCAGAACCTAACATTTTCTCCCTTCACAACAGAGTACTAGTTAACAAACTGCAAGTGTATGAATGCAGGATTTCATTTGTTTCTAGTCCTGGCATGAATGCATAGAAGGTAAACCAGCAAACCTGCAGTCATGCTAATATTCATTTATACAATGGATAAAAAGTTATCAGAATGTAAAAGAGTATACAAAGTAAATATAAAGTAATGGTCGCATAGAAAAAATTAAATAAAAATGTGAATACTCACACTCTTAGACAATCCATGTAATTATTGTTTAAAGAATAAGAGAATGTGAGTCAACATTCATTTTCTGAAGTAGAACTCTGTAACTCCTATTATTTATTCATTTATTTATTTATTTACATTTGTTTACTGCAAAATTCTAACTGGACACAGGTCCTTTTTCTATAAAACAAAAAATAGCCAAGGCTAAAAGGTACAAAAAAGAATTTAATGTGACAGTAAGCACTTTCATGGGCACACATACACCCACTTCTTCAGACTGTTCAACAAAACTAATATACCACATTTAAATAGCTAACAAAATAAGCACATGATGGTCAGGTGTTTAAAAAGGTCCAATGGGACTTAGAAAACAATCAACACATAATTAAAATACAGCTTATAAAATATATAAAATACAGATATAGTATAAAATCTGACATGACCAAGAAACTGTGTGTCCCTAAACTACATTAGTTTATACAAAATGCAAATTCTAAAGGTAAAAATAACATTCTAAAGATAAACATACTATCTCATCAAATTTCTTAGTTTTAGAATGCAAGCTATTTAGTATGTATCATTTAGCTCTGGATATTTGAAGGCATCTAGTCTGAGCTGCCAATATAATTTTCACTGCTCTAGCCATAAAGAAAATGGTCCTCCTCTCATATGAGAACAGATCTGGTCAATAATCCTAAAAGAGAATGAATGGCAGGGTTATTAAGTATATGCTTAACTAAGGCATTCTCAGCTTTCCTGTTCCTACTAGCATATTGATGTTCATATATGCGTTCCTTAAGTTTCCTATTCGTCTTACCTACATAGAAACCTCAGCAGGAATTACACTTAGCTAAGTACATGCACCCCTTAGAATTGCAGTTATACATCCACTTGCAAACAATATTTGTATTATTAACTTGGCACAAGGAACCAGTATCTATGAATCTGCAAAAAATGCAGGCTTCACATTTAAACATACCCTTAGCCTTCAGGGTTTGTGCCATGTTGTTACCTAAGAGTACTTCAAATTGCTGCCCCTCCTAAATACAATATTGAGAGTGAGGGACAATATTTTCTGCACATTCTCATCTTCAATAATAAAATTCCAATTTCTCTCCAAAATGTTCTTAATATAATACGCATTACTAATAAAAGTGGTGATGAATGAGAGAAAAAAGTCAGGGCTATGGTTAACTTGGATAATCCTATCCTCCATAAACACATCCAAAGAGGGGCTACTACTTTAATTGTTCAAATATAAGCCCTCGTTTGTTTCAGAGCCATTCAAGATAGCTCTAAAGTGTCCAGCATTCCTTTTAGAGGTAACCTCATGTATCAATTTATCTAGAAAATAATCTGGGTAACCTTGGTTCATAAATAGGGTACATAAAAATTACATTCCTCTTTAAAAGCTACCAAGTTTGAAACCATTCTAGTTGCCCTGACTAGCTGGCCTTTCACCACAGATTTTTTCTGATGCATAGGGTGTGAGCTGGTAAAGTGGAGGAAAGAATTTGAGTATGTGTCCTTCCTGTGGATGGTGGCCACATACTTCTGTCTGACCCTGTCCCTCTGTAAGTATACATCCAGGTATGCAATTTTCTCTATATGAAAGTTACTGGTGAATCGTAAAAAAAATCAGTTGTAGTATTAATGTATACCAGAAATTCATTAAATATGTCAGCTCCTCCCTCAAAAATTAGGAATATATCATCCAGATATCGGGTATAGTAAACTAAATATTTAGAATATAGCCTATGTTCCAGAACAAATTTCCTCTCCCAAAAACACATGACCAAATTTGCAAAGCTAGCCCCACATGAGGACCCCAAGGCTACCCCTTTCCTTTGAATATAAAAGGAGTCATTGAACATGAAAAAGTTATTCTTAAGAATAATGTCCAAAAATTCCTGGACCAGTCTGAGCTCATCATGGTCAATCCCTTTATCAAGTAACACCTCAGTTACCCACTCAATACCAAGTTCCTGTGGTATTACGGTATAAAGGTCTTTAACATCTATTGTGCAAAGTTATAAGACTCATTATACCTCAGGCCATTAATTTTTTCCAAAAAGGTCCAAGAATCCTTAAAAATTTTGGTCTCAGTACTAACATACTTTTTCAGAATGTGATCCACATATTTAGCCATGGGGTACGTTATAGTATTTTGGCCATTAACTATAGGCCAAAAAGGGGGGGGGGGGGTTTCTAAGGTCTTTATGAATTTTTGGGATGCCAAAAATGACCGGGATGTGGGGTGGGGCTAATATTGTTAGATAATTCAAAATATCAATGGAAATTCTTGTTTCTATGAACAGGACATTTAAATACATCCTAATATACCTATACGCTGTATTGATCTCATTAATGGAAGTTGCATCATAATTGTCAGTATCAAACATTTCGTGCATACATGATTTATAATGTATTTTATTCATTATGACCAGGGGCGGCTCATGCTATAGGACTGCAGGACCGCAGCCCCCCCCCCCCTCGCACACACACACACACACACACACACACACACACACACACACACACACAGAAACGAATAAGAAATAAACAAACCAGAAAATAAAATGAATGAGTCCCAGAACTCCATGCATGCATGCTTGGAGTTCCTGGTACTTTCTCTCAGAACTCCAGACTGCTCTGCCAGGCAGTCCAGATAAGGGAGAACAGTATCTCTGCCCTGCAGCCCAGAAGTCTGTGTGGTGATGACAACCACAGAGCAACACTGGACTGCATCATCAGCAGGCTGGGGCTTCCAGCCTACTCTCACAGGAAACCAGCATCATCAGCAGGCTGAGAAACCTACCAGGAGGACCAGAAACCCAGCCATTAGCTTGCACGAGCTGAGGGGGACACTGAGAGTGGATTTACTGTGTGGATGACAGGAAAGGAGACTGCTGAACTAATTCAGGTAAGGAGATGTGTGTATGTACAGAGACTGCTGAACTAATTCAGGTAAGGAGGTGTGTGTGTGTGTGTGTGTGTGTGTGTGTGTGTGTGTGTGTGTGTGTGTGTGTGTGTGTGTGTGTGTGTGTGTGTGTGTGTGTGTGTGTGATGTCCCAGTTGCTATATACCGGTGGCTAGAGAACACATGGTGGTGGGTAGAGAATACCTCAGGCTTGAACCCTGTACCTTGGATGCAAGTGGCAAAGGCCTGAATTCCCTACCCACCACCATTTGTAAAAAAGTTTGTTCTATTCCTCATAAAATCTGTGGTTTCTATATCTTTGTTTTTCCTTGCACAATCAGTGGTGCATTGGTAGCATTAATGCCTGACAGCTACAGATTCTCTGGTTTGATTCTTGGCTGGGGTGTTTTCTGTGTGGAGTCTGCATGTCCTCCATCTCATATTTGTTCTGTTCCTCATGAAATCTGTGTTTTCTGTAGGTTTGTTTTTCCTTATATAGTCAGTAGTACAGTGGTGCACTGGTAGCATTGTTGCCTGACAGCTGCAGGTTTTCTGGTTTGATTCTTGGCTTGGATGCCTTGTGTGTGGAGTCTGCATGTCCTCCCATCTTACAAAGACATGTGTCTGCAGTGTTTTTCCCTGGGCCTCTGCTGAAAATTGGCTTTTGTTCCAAGTCAGACTTTCCTGGTTAACAAATGTTAAATAAATAAAAATAACAGGCATTTGAATTTCAGACTTCATATTCTTCAGAAAGTACATGGTAACACAAAACCTTTTATTCTAGCAATTTTCTAAGTTTATTACATGGGTATTTGAACATTTTTCCTATGTTTGGGACTGTATCCCCCCATTATTGGCTTCGTCCAGGTTTTTTGTGCTACGGTTGAGAGCTATGGTGAGAACTGAATTCGCTGAATATGTTTGGGGGCTGTATTCTCCCATTATTGGTTTTGTTCAGGTGTTTTGTGCTAAGACGTTGACAGCTATAGTGAGAACTGAATTCACTAAATGGTAGCCATTTAAGTTTGTCTTCCTCTCTTTCACAAAACAGCTGATTTGGCATAGTGATATGTTGCTCTGACTGTTTTGCACAGTGTCCTAGGTTTAAGACTTGGCAGTGAAATGTATGGTGGTAACAGCATTTTATTCTAGCAACTTTTCAGTATTATACAAGCAATGTTTAAAATGTGTCCCTGGTTTTTGGTCTTTTGCCCCCCCCAAATAAATTTTGGCTTTTTCCAGATTTCTTATGCTGCAAAGTTCAGAGATATAGCTGAGTGTCGAGTAGATTTTACAAGGAGCTGAGAGCTGTAGGGAAACAAAAGTTTAGTGCTGCTTATGCTGAGTTGGCTTGCATTGTTAATAGCACAACAGGTCGTGTACTTACTTTTAATGAAGAAGGCTGTGGGCTCTACTCCCACAGTAGGTAGATGCATTGCTCATACTGTACTGTGTTCTAAAGGAAGTGGATGCTGCAGTCCTTTTTGGCAAATATACCTAGTAACTATGAACCTGTTATCAGTTTGCCATCCATTCCCTATTGTGATATTACTAGCTTATCATTTTTTTAATGCAACATAGGCAATTTATTCCTCAAGGGCAACAGGCACTTTATCTGTAGATGAAACAATGAACTATAAAGTTGTTTGCTAGCAGGAACCTCTTCATTAGTTACATATTTCTTTAATGTGGAATTTAGATGACTTTTACTTCTACAGAGATGGTGCATATTTACTGATACTGGTGAACTGTATAAGTCTGAGTAGATTTTTATGATGGAAATGTTCTGAATTGGGCAGTTTTGTCATTATTGGTGCATGCATTTTGTTTCATTGTTTACTGGAAAAATGTTCAAAACAATAAATGTAAAATGCCCTCTAACAACTGTATTGTATTGTACAAGAATATAATTTAATACAATCAGGAAGGTGTATCAAAGAGCATGTGTATGTTTCATGTTCAAGGGGCCTATGATTTGAAAACAGCCCAAAGTTAATCTTAAAATCCATTTTTTTAATGTGGGTTTCAATGCTGTTTCAATGCATGTGAGTTTCAAGGGCAGAGACGTTTTAATGCTAAGTCTATTTTCATTGTGAGACTGCAATGCTTTGTTTAGCAGATATCTATTAGTGTTTGTGCTGTAAAATGCAAAATAAAACTTTTAAATGAAATCCAAATCATCGCAGAAGTAAAGCAGTATGCACATTACAGTATTTATAGTAAATGGGGCGAAATAACCAAGGAATGGGACATTGGAATGGCTGCAGGAGGGAGGCTCCATTTGACAATGATTTTGTGAGGGGAAAGGGCAGCAAACTCAAAGACAGCCCCAGCTGAACTATACCTCTCAACTGTCCAGATTTTTGCTTCTTATTTTTGGTTTGTTCCTCATAAAATGTGTGGTTTTCTGGCAAATCATTTAGGAGTGAAGTCACTAAGTAATGACAGACATTGAGTTTCAGACGTCATAACCTTCAGAAAAATGCATGCTAAACCAAGACCTGTTATTCTATCAACTGTCTTGAGTTTATACAAGAGCAATTTTTAGTACTGTTTGCAGGTTCCCCCAATATATTTGGCCTGTCCAGATTTTCTGCATTAATAGGTTGAGAGGTACATGCAAATAAATCGCTTTATAGAATTAGAAATATCCAAACCTCTCAACTGTCCCCAGTTTTAGCTCAAAATGTTGCTCTCCCCCTAATAATCCCTCTGCAAAATGGCAATTCTAGAAGAAAACGTGGAGGGTTTGCAATTATAAATAACTGTAATGATCAGAGTTATAGATTACTTTTATTTCAGAAATGCATGTAGATGCTCTTATTTTGTCAGCTGCTCAAGTTAAGAGTACTAATATTAAAAAAGGTGTCCCTTCTTTGACAGGTTCCCAGCTGTACTGTGTGGCAATTTTATATCTTTGCATCACATTTTTGGTCCGTTTTTCATAAAATTGTGGTTTTCTGGCAAATTAGTGGCAAATCATTAAAGACTGAAGTTATAAAATAATAGCAGACATTTGAGTTTCAGATTTCATACCCTTCAGAAAATTCATACTAATGCAAAACCTACTACTAGTCTATTATGGTTCTAAGTTTATAAGAACAATATTTAATAATTGTTCTTATTTTTTGGCCTGTGTCCCACTTCTATGTATGGCTTTGTCCAGATGTCTTGTTCTGAGGTTAAGAGGTATGAGCCATCACCGTAAGCCAGAGACATTTCAAATTGCGACATACTTGTTGCACCCCACTCCCCACTGTAGTGGCTTTGGATGGGTCCAAGCAAGGCAAGGAGCAGTTATGCAGTGTAAGTGTGCAGAGTAACCATCCAAGGTAGACCACAACTATGACCGTGACTTTTCATCTGTCCTTGATTTTGCAGAATGTTCTGGTTTTCTGTCATATTTTTATACTGTTGATTTATGCTTTTTATTATTCAGAAAATGCATGCTGTTGCAGTGCCCTGTTGTTCTGTGTTTAAGTAGCAATGCTTTAATGACCATCAGGTAAGCTTGTCGAAGATTGTAAGATGCAAATAAGCTTTAATAAGCATACTGTTAAAGAATTGCCAACATTGAAAGCCTTTTTGTTGTTGCCATGCAGATAATAATTACATAACAAGATAACGTATAAGCCTTAGGTATTGAAATGCACATGACAGTATTTGCAATAAAGGACATGATTACAGTATTTTCAGAAGCTCATTACATTTGTTGGAGACTTGCAGTTATCTTTGCAGGCTTTACCCGTAAACTAAACAGAATGCCAATTTATCATGTGTGGTCCATAACTTCTGCAGTAATCCTTTAAGCAATTTATCTTGAGCTTGTTTCTTGTTTGCTGTTCATTTTTTACTTTGATCATGTCTTTCCCATGAAACAACTAGATAGTTGCCAGGCAGCAGGTCTTTTTTGGATAAGAAACATTTTTACAAGTGGGGGTATAATAGAGATTGCTAAATTCAGCATGTTAATTGGTAATTTTATAAAGCTGAATATAAATTATAATTAGAACTGCTTTTGACTGGTATTTCAGTAATGTATTTAAAAAGTAATTATTTTTTCATGCCTCACAACCTTTGTGTTTCCATCTAGATATTAAGTAAGTTGTCATGTAGCCAGTGCATTGAAATATTTTATTTTTCTACACTTCATTTTGTCTTGATTGGACTCTCGCAATGAAGGTTTGGCACCCAGGGCAGCGTATTTAATTAAAGTTCCAGTTGTTGTGGTTTTGAGCATAGCTCCACCTCTTTGTAGTTCGCCACACCCCTTCAAATTGGCCCCACCACTCAGCTGTCTCCTGCAACCCCCCTTTAATTTGAAGTCACCAGCTGCCACTGATTATGACCAAGCCCCCACCTTTATCAGGTTTAATCACTTTAACCCCACTATTCTTCAGTTCATAAATCAATTCCCAGTTATTCCTAGTTAAGTTATTAACTCTAGGGTTATCACTGAACAGATTCATATTCCTGATGTCATGCTCACATAATTGTTCAAATACTGTTAATGTAGGCAAAGTATTTGGGTTAAAAGTACTGGCAATTCTAAAACAATCAGAGTTAGAGTTAGAATCACCACCCTGTATAGCATCTGACATAAAAAATAACTTCAAATTTAGCTTCCTTATAAACAATTTTAAGTCTATAAGTGTCCATGAAATATCAGCAGGTTTACTGGGCACAAAAGTGTGTCCTTTGGCTAAAACATGCACTAATAAATAGTTAACATTCAAATCTGAATAATTATAAACACTGAAATTTCCCGTTGAGCTAGTAACAATTCTAAGACAATAGTTATGTGTATTCTCAGTCACATTGTTGTTAGCTTGCAAAATAGGATCAAAATAGCTCACCCTGTAGTTGCTAGCATTATCAGTCCGAAAAAGTTGCTCAAATGCTATCTCCAGTTCTGCCGAAGATTCCAATTGCCCTTCCTCCTGTTGTTCATGGGCCTGGTATAATTCTGCTGGCCTCTGCTGTTCCCCTGCTGAAAATTTTGTCCCTGCTGGTTCTTCTGTGCATTATTCTTAGGAATTGAGCAACTTCCCACATTAAGGTTTACATTATTTGCATTAAAGTTAGTATTATTCACATTCCTGCTGTTTAACCTCTCACTTTATCAAGAAACTAACTCAGTTTGTTCTCCTGCAGGTTCCTGAGCTGCAAAAGCAGTCGTTGGTCTGTTGCCATTGATATTACCTTGGTTGGAACCAGCTGCTGCTTCTTCCTGGTTGAAACCAAGTGGTTGCTGAAAGATGGGGGGTTTTGGATATGCAGTCTCTCCTTAGTGTTTTGATTTGAATACTTTTTGCTTTGGCAATGCAGGCATCAATACCAGAAAAAAATATATTATAATCATATTTATATATGTTATAATCAGAGTCAGCCATTACCAGAGAATGCAGGGTATTAATTTCTTTTCTCAACCCCTCTAATTGTATAGAATAATGCTCAATGAAGCAGTTTAAAAGCTCAATGCCCTGTTTGTTAAACAAGTTTATTAAATCCTTATGGAATGGAGTGTCTGCTACTAAACCTGTAGGATATCACCAGCTTCTTAAACCTTTAGGCACTATGTCCCATTTAATACACTCCTGGAAATATAGTACCTCTAGCTGTAACCTTTTCAGTTTCATGGATTTAGCATCCAACAGGATTAAGTTATCAGAGATACTGGTGACTACAAGTGTTTCACTTGAATTTAGTTCCTGTGTGGTAATAAAATTCAAAGGTGGTTTTAGCCAGTTATTAATATTTAAATCACTCAAAAGATTGTCTCTATAAGATGACCGTTCATGCACTGTATTACCTCCATAGTCATCACCCGATGTCGTTGGTCTTTCAGGGTTCACATTGGAATTCTCCTCGCTGTGGACTAGACTCAAATTATTCATCGTTGATGAAGGAGGGTGTCTGGTAGATGTATTTGCAGTGGGAGAATGATGCAGACCTCCCACACCTGTAGAAGATGTTGTAATGTTCTTCCCTATAGTAGTTGCTAAATCGTCCACCTTTCTGGCAAAATTGTAACGCAAACAAGACAGTCTCATAATTTGCTGGCTAGTATCCATACTAGCTGAATCATCAGGAAATAGTGAAGGAGTACCAAAAGCTAAGCCAATGGCCATGACAAAAAAACAACTGCTACTACAAAACAAACTGTAGAACTATTATAAAACAAAAAATAGCTAAGGCTAAAAGGTACAAAAAAGAATTTAATGTGACAGTAAGCGCTTTTGTGGGCACAGATACACCCACTTCTTCAGACTGTTCAACAAAACTAATATACCACATTTAAATAGCTAACAAAATAAGCACATGATGGTCAGGTGTTTAAAAAGGTCCAATGGGATTTAGAAAACAATCAAACAACATATAATTAAAATACAACTTATAAAATGTTGAAATACAGACATATTATAAAATCTAAACTTACCAAAAAACTGTATGCCCCTAGACTACATTAGTTTATACAAAATGCACATTCTAAAGGTAAAAATAACATTCTAAAGATAAACATACTATCTCATCAAATTTCTTAGTTTTAGAATGCAAGCTATTGAGCATGTATCATTTAACCCTGGGTATTTGAAGATATCTAGTCTGAGCTGCCAATATAATTCTCGCTGCTCTAGCCATAAAGAAAATGGTCCTCTCCTAATATGAGAACAGATCTGGTCAATAATCATAAAGGAGAATGAATGGCCAGGGTTATTAAGTATAGTATCATATTAGGGGAGGACCATTTTCTTTATGGCTAGTACCGTCAGGGTAAGTTTTTCTTGTTTAATTTTTTTTTTATTTTCGAAGTTACGGAACTTCGATCATATGGTGTCGACCATATGGTATTCGATGTTCTGTAACTTCGAGATTCTAATATAGACCCGGACAAACTTTTTAGCAGGGGAACAACAGAGGCCAGCAGAATCATATGTCGAATGGAAATTATTTTGATATATGTCGCTAATGACAGTTACAAAAGATAGTGAAAAAAACATTAACACATCACTATGCATGCTCCAAAAGAGAACCTCAGGCATGCAGGTTAAAAACATTGTTTTTTTTTGCAGGGATGCAAGCCCCCCTGTAGCCCCAACCAGCTTGTATTATAATGTAGCTCTGAGGCGTACATTACCAGGGGAAGGGCACAGTACCCAATTCCAGTAATTTAGCAATTTCAAACAAATGGAAAGAAGACACATACTAATATAAAAACACAGCAGACTTGACCATACTGCAAACTACTCCAGGCAAGGTTTAGTTTAGTAAGTAAACTAATATAAACCAAATGAATAAAAATATAAAATATAAGCACTTTCTTCTCAGTGTTTGAAGCTTTCATGACATATACATATACATTTATATTTTTTTTACATATTTCATATTATTTTCATATACATATTCATACATATTTATCATGAATTTTTAAATATTGGATTATACTATTTATTCATGTCATAGATTGCATGCACTTTATTTAATTTAAAAAAAAAAAAAAAACATTTTGCACTTTAAATGTTGAAGAGTTGTTATATTTGGTTTGTTTTGTTAGTATGTATGTCTTATTTCTTGAGACTTGTTATTGTGTATTTTTTAACTTGAAAGTCTTTTAACTTGTAAGTTTCTTTTTAAAAAAAAGTACTTGGCTTTAGAAACTGTGCTAGGGCCTTGACTAACACATGACTTTGTTTAACAAAAAAAAAAAGTTGAAGTTTCAAACACAGAGACGAAGCAGCTTATGTTTTATGTTTTTATTCATTTGGTTTATATTAGTTTACTTAAACTTTGACTGGAGGAGTTTATGGTGTGGTCAAAAAGTCTGTTGTGTTTTTATACTAATGTAGCAATTTCACATTCCCGTCAACCAAATTGTGTAGACTTAACAGATGTCGACTTTTACTATAGTCAACTTAATTTCTGGCATACAGGAACAAGTATGATGATCAAAACTCCCAAATGTTGACATCAGTTTTGTTCACACACTTTGGTCAGCAAAACAGATGGTCAACATGTGTGTGAGAGTGACAGTCTCTGGAGTTGGGAAATATTCCCCTTCCCTAGAGGACTGTGTATATAGTATATATAAGTATCAGGGGATGTGGGAGGCGCAGGGATGATGTTTTTACTTTTTTGTTTTTTAATTTTAGTTGCATGCTGTGAAAGTATTCCTCATGCATGCATACTGATCTGTTGATATTTGTACTGTTGACCTTTGGGTTTGTTGGTTATAGTAAATATACATACTATAGGTGGATCTCCCTGATAAGACTGAAAACCAAAATTTTGAATTCAACAAGACAAATACAAAATAGCCAAAACCTCACATGAATGAACACCTGGAACACTGAACAAAAGTAATCACATGTCTGTAACAACAAAACAACAAAAATCTCTAAAAAGAAGTAAATTAAACCCGCCCATGTGGGGGGCTTCTCCCCCCCACACCTTCCCTAACTAAACATACCAATTCTGAGATAGTGGGGAAAGGGCAAGGTTCACCATGAAGGACAAGTGGTTACTACCTGGAGTTGTTCCTCTGTGTTATGGGTGCTCATGCATATGAGGTTTTGGCAATTTCGTCTCGGTCTTGTTGGATTCAATAATGTGGTGTTTCAGTCTTATCAAGTAGACCCATATATATATATATATATATATATATATATATATATATATATATGTGTGTGTGTGTGTGTGTGTGTGTGTGTGTGTGTGTGTGTGTGTGTGTGTGTGTGTGTGTATACATATATATATATATATATATATATATATATATATATACATATATGGATATATATAAAAAAAAAATATATATATATATATATATATATATATATATATATATATATATATATATATATATATATATATATATATATATATATAGAGAGAGAGAGAGAGAGAGAGAGATAAACACACACATATATATCTGTGTCGTGTGTGTATGTCATTTTTGTATGAGAATGTTCATAGTATTGTTTTGGTATCTGTAGGGCTCATCAGCTTTTTAGTGGTTTAAGGGAGGCTCACTGTGACAAAGTCTGAGAACCCATGATATATCACACATTAAAAAATAAATAAAATTATATCAAGTTTTTGAATGTAAGATTAACTGATGTGTTTTCTTCCAGTTTATACCTTGCTTGTAATCTGTACATTGAGTATTTATTGTGAAATGTAAAGTCAATGAAATATATTTACTGCATCATTACCTTGTTGCAAAAGTTACAAGAAAGTATGGAGGGGGTATGCCAGCTGATCTTGACTGCTAAGACATTCCTAACTGTAAAACATGCCAACCAACAAGTTAAGTATTTTGTTAGTGATAAGCTGCATACTAGGTATCAGCAAACATGTTTGAGTAACAAAAGAGTTAAATTGCAAGCCTGATATATAAACTCCTACGTTTCTTAGCTAGCAATAAGCTACAAGCTTACAAAAGAGTTTGCAAAGAAGGTTCCTTCTGAAAGGAATGGCACCAACAGTAATCAGGATGTAGAATAAATGGGAAAACAAATCCATA
>NC_056739.1:1103582311-1103649811 GCF_019279795.1 Protopterus annectens
AGTCTGCATATTAACACTGTTTCTGCAAGGCATGAGTGACAGCAATTAATGCCCATAAAAAGGAGCAGTTGATTAGGTTTATGTCATTCTTTCTGTCTGTTTAATTGCTGTTTTACTTTATTAGCACCATTCATTTATCTGTGCTCCCCATCATGCTTCTGAATGCATCTTCTCAGCATGCGTACATCATTGTGTCACTCTGTGTGATATGCCTATGTACCCCCCTGCAGCATTCTCTCAGACAAGTGCAAAATATTAATTCAACAATTAAGCATCATTCTAAATTGCAGAATCACATCCGTGTATAGATCACTGTGAAAAAAGCATGATATTATTTTATTCCTGCTTGTGCTGTGTGTACAAACATTTCTTGAATATGTTTTATTACATTTTGTAGCACATTATTTTCATATCATACTTTAGGCTCCACTTATATGCTAATTTATTTTTCTTTTACCAGAATAATTCATTAATTCATTAATTGCATACCCACAGTATATGAGGGGATAAATATATACCTAAAATGTTAATTATGAATCCTAGGGTACTTAAAAGAAAACAAAATACTATAATAAAGCAACTCCAGACTCAAGAAAAGTACATAAGTTATTAATTAATTTGAGTATAAAATCCTTCACCGACATTCATATCCCTTCATTTCATACTGTTAACCTTTTTTTTCTCTCCTTTAATCCCCTTTTCATTATTCAATGTCCTGTTGGCAATTTCAAAAGGACTTTCAAGTCTCCATGTTGGCCTCATTGATAATGTTCTCTCCTGACAACGTTTTCAGTATTAGAATTTTAACTATACATTGCATAATTTCCATGTGATCCTTTGCGTTTCTAAAGTTTCTGACTGTAAGATTGCCTCATGCAGCATTTTATTCACTTTCAGTACTGTGAACCTCATGATAGTGTACCCTTTGAACCCATAAGACATAAAACACTACCATAGCCCCACAAACCCTTTGTTCTGTCACTCTGTATCCTAATTTCATATGTTTATTTCCTCCCTAGAAAACAAATATCAGTTGATTTCTCCACTATTTACAGATGACCTCAAGAGTCTTCAAATTCATTTTTGCTGACCTCTCTGCCTATGCATTTATGCATTCTGTTTTGACTTCACTATTGCTTCTGCAGTTGTATTCTGTGATTCAGACAACTAGATGACATTAATAACACATTTTGTCCCTCCCTTAATTCTGGAACAGTTTCATATTTTTAACCAAGAAAATATTTACTGAGAAAATGTTTCAAAAGATGTTTACAATCCAAAAACATCACTAATAAAACTATTAATATATTCTTAGAAACTGCAAATAAATAGGTGTCATGCTTACCTCTCCTGTCCTCATATCATTGTCATGTTATGCAACTCACTAAATTGAAACAATTTTACAATAAAGATAAATAACTTAAAATCAAGATGCTGAGTAGTGAATAAAAACTCAAAACTAACAAACACACTATGAAAATGGCAGCAGGAAAGGGACACAAGTTAAAGATTTAGCGCATTCATTCTGTTTTTATTTTGAACTTCTTCAGTTTGACTTTATAATAAAATAACAAAGAGTCCTGCTAGTTTCCCCAATGGTACTAAATATTGCATTGCTCTCATATATGTCTGCTAGCTTGGGATACCCCAACTCCTTGCCTCTTTTAATTTAAAACTTTGTTTAATGTCCTCTATCACTATTAGAAATCTCCTGTAGCAAAACATCTTCATTGGTATTCTCCATCTAGGACGCTAAGATCTCAAACTCTTACTCTAACAAGTACAGTCATGTCATCAAACAGCGTTGAAACTCAGCTGATGCAGTATCAGCAATCAGACTTTGGAATGCCCTTCCACATTGTATGAGACAAATTTAAGTACTAGATGACGTAAGCAGTCATTACACACTGAAGTGCCATGTTACGGCTGCCCCACTGACCACACTTCATTTTAACTTGTCTTGTTCTGCTTCTTCCATAGTGCTTTCCACAAATCGGCTTCTGTCTATATGTGTCTTTACTACTGCATATCACTGTTACTACTAGTATACTCCTGTCCTCTTATCTTACTTATTTCTGATGTATAAATCCTCTTCCATCTAACTCTCTTACTTTTCTGCTCAGCATTACTTGTGTTTTAGAATGCTCAGGCTTCAGAGAACATAGTAAAGTGCTTGAATCCAAAGATATCTACTGAACAGCAATAACACCGTCAGTGCCCTGACACCTCAGTGCCTTGTTACATTGGTGTGCATCTGCTGACATTCATGCTTATATTGTTTCACTCAGGCTTATTCCTACATTCTAGTAAATTATTCTCATCCTTATGAGTCTTACTACCAATATTTAATGCGCTTTCTGTGGATTAGTTTTCAATAATTATGTCCAAACATTTCATTTCATGCATTTCATGCACTGCACTTTTTTTGATATGTGGAATTGAAATGTAACTTCCAATATGCACCTCAAATGCAAATGGCTTTGCTCAGTCAGACTTTTTGGGTTGTAAAAAAATATATAAACAGATACAAACATATAATGTATATCTATATTATGTATATGTGTGTATGTATATGTATATGTGTATATATATATATATATATATATATGTATATATATATATATATATATATATGTATATCTATGCATATGTGTGTGTGTGTGTGTACACACATACACACACACACTAGAGATGTCTATACATATATATAATAGATAGACAGACATATAGACAGATAAACAGAAATAAAATTGTATATGTACATGAGTGTATATAGCTTAAGAAATAGTTAAAAATAAACAAAACAGATATTGATTTTAAAACTGAATATATGGCTGAACCATAATGTAAACACAAGCAATGGTGGATCTCTGGTGCAGGGAGATGAAGCCTTGACTGCTACTCAGAAAACCTGGCTTTGATGCGTGACCTAAGTGGTGAAGAAGCCAGTAACAGGGAAGGGTTTGGAGATGTACAGGTCACACTTAAGCATGTATTCTTCAGTGCAGATAAAAGAAGTATACATGGAAGGTGGGCAAAATGGGGTGGTTACTGAGTAAGTGTCATTGCATGTCCACTGACATCCCATCTTATCAGCTAACACTATGAAGATACTTTTAGTATAAAGTAGAAACATACAAGCTACTAGGCTCAGTCCTGACCTCTGGCCAATGCCTCTTTGGATTTTGCATGTTCCCCCTGTGTCTATGTGGGGTTCATCCCACCTCTGAAAAATATGCAGACTGTTTCCATCTCAAACTCACCAATGACTGGAGCTGTGGACAGCAGCACAGACTCTACATGGTGCCCTATAGTGGGAAGAGTTGCATGGACCACCTGCTGTGGGCATCTGCTTTGGTGCGCAGTATCCTCAAGATAGTAAAACATGGATTACAGACTGCACGCAGTGGCTGGGCTAACCACTCTATGGTGTAAAATATTGCTCTAGGTAATTTGGCCATGCTGACCAATGTCACCAAAAGTGCATGGGTATTTGCTGGTGATAAGTGGGTTGAGGACCCAGCCAAATCCAACCTACACCTGTGATCCATGCTAATGGTGGGAGGGGTGTATACGCCCCTGTTGGCCAGTGCATGCATGCCATAAAGCCCAACAACCATGGATCAATAAACTTGTGGCAGGCTGGTGTCCAGTTGCCAAGCCTGGGTTATCTAGGACAGGTCTGTTGAGCAAAAGCTGGATGTAAAACCAACCAAAATGACAAACATGAAGTAAGAATTACTACACTCAGTGTTGGTTTACTGACAAGATGCAGCTTGGAAGTGAATGTCATGACAGTAAGGAGGAGGCTGGACATCCCATGTATCCAAGAGACAAGATGGAAGGACAATGCAGCAAAGCCACTTAGCTTGGGATCCAGAGTCTACTACTCAGGAGGAGACAGGCTAGAAATGGTGTGGTGAAAAAAAGGCTTCAGAAGGCAGTGAGGAATATCATCAGAATTAGTGACAGACACATGGCAATCAGACTCCAGTGTAAAGACAGGGCAGTATTCATAACCTCAGCCTATGCCCTGCAGCAGGGTTGTCATAGCGAGGAAAATAATGTATTCATACAGCAGTTGCAGGACCTACAAGATAAAGCAGGACAACATGAATTGACATTGATAATGGGTGATTTGAATGCACATAACAGGACAGACAGAGCAGGAAATGAGGACTGCCTGGGGCCACGTGGGTGGAAAAACAGTAATAAAGAAGGAGAGGCCATTCTAGACTTCTGTCTGGCAAATGGCCTGATACTAGCCAACATGCGGTTCAGAAAGACAGTCACAAGATCACATACAAGAGTGGCCAACATGCAACTCAGGTAGACTTCCTCCTAGTAAGGACCATAAACCACTGGTTGCTGCAATCAGCTGCAAGCAGTAATTAGAGAAGGCACTAAGGTCAATAGAGACCAGGCTGAAGACCTGGAAGTTCACTGGAGAGAAAGCACAACAGTTCAAGGAATTATTCAGGGCGCTGGCACCCCAAGAAAAGGAGGAAATAGATGGAGTTGAAGAAGAATGGAAGTGCCAGAAAACAGTATGTCTGAGGACTACAGAACAGGTATGTGGCCAAGCCAGGTATAAAAATAAGGTACATAAGGAAAGCTGGTGGTGCAATGCAGACGTCCAGGAAGTCATCAAAAGAAAGAAGGAGTGCAGGAAGAAGTGAGAGATAGAAAAGATGGAGCAGGCTAGAAAGGAATACTGGTTGGCTAACAAAGAAGCTAAGAAAGGAGTTACAATAGCAAAGAACAGGGCATCTGAGACACTCTACTAGCTTCTGGAAAGTGACTCAGTAAGTGGCACAAAGAAACTATATTAGGTTGCAAGACAAAGATGGAAAGATAAAGAAGATAGACAGACACACTTTATAAGGGATGCCAGCAACAACCTGCTCACCAGTCTGCAGGACGTCAAATGCAGATGGAAGGAAAACCCCACAGACACTGTACTTTCCCAGACACAGCCTGCCATGAGAAAAGAAGAGGAGTCCACCTTAGAAGAAGTAAGAACATCACTAAGGAAAATGAAGTCAGGAAAAGCAACAGGCTTAAATGTGGTCACAGCAGATATGATAAAGATGCTGAGTGAGACAGGGGAGAAAATGCTCCTGAGGGTGCTCATAGCAGTGTGGATAAAAAGGTGTATCCCAGATAACTGGTGAATAAGCATTCTCATGTCAGTGTACAAGAACAATGGGGACATCCACAACTGTGGGCAGTACAGAGGTATCATACTACTGTCGCACTGCATTAAAGTTCTGGAGAGGGTGATTGATAAATGGATACACAGAGTAGTAGAAAGTAAGATGGAAGATGAGCAGTTTGGATCAGATCAAGATAAAGCACAACTGACCCAATGTTTGCAGTGAGATAGATAGTTGAGAAGAAGGTAGAGATGAGGAAAGAGTCCAACTGGGCATTCCTAGACTTGGAAAAAACATGTGACAAGGTCTCAAGAAAACTGATGTGAGCAGTACTGCCGTGATGCAAAGTCCCAAAAACATTGGTAGAATTTGTGCAGGCTATGTAAAAGGACCCAATGACTCAAGTGCAAACAGTCTTTGGCCTTACAGAGGGGTTTCCAGTGGAAGTGGATGTGCAACAGGGTTCAGCTCTGAGCCCTCTGCTGCTCATACTAATGATAGACTAGATTAGCAAGTACAGATAAGACAGTGGTAATGGCAGCATATTGGGAAAATCAGAAGAACTAAGAATTGAGATAGAAGGGAAGATGCTGGAACGGGTTAACAGCTTCAAGTATCTGGAAAAGGTGATTGAGGAGAAGGAAAGTATGAATAAAGAGGTCAAAGCTAGAACCAGAGGGCTGCAGCCAAGTGACATAGAGTGTCAGGTGTAGTGTATGACAAAAAAATGCCAAAGAAGCTAAAAAGTAAGGTGTACAAATCAGTGGTGTGATACTACTGTATGGTACAGAAACCTGGGCAGTAAAGACAGACCAGATGAGAAAGCTAGAGGTGATGGAAATTAAGTGCCTGAGAAGGGGGGGGGTCTATATTAGATATTCAAACACTTAAAAGTTCAAATCACTAAAGAACGATCTTTAGTGATCGAACGCTTAAAAGTTTGAATATCTAGAAAAAAATATTTAAAAAAAAAAGAAAAAGTAAAGGGGTTTAAACAGGGGGGCAACCCCCCCTGCACCCCCCACACCCCCTACTACTTAAATATACTAACTCCAAGATCGCACTTCAGTGTGCTACAGTGCGGAAACAGAAAATTTCCCATTTCCTACACTGTAGCGCGATCTTGGAGTTGGTATATTTAAGTAGCGGTGGAGGGGGGCTTGCCCCCCTGCTTACACCCTTTAGTTTTTCTTTTTTTCTTTTTCTTTTTTTTTTAATTTTTATGTATATTTGAACATTTAAGCGTTCGATCACTAAAGTTCATTCTTTAGTGATTCATACTTTTAAGCTTTCGAATATCTAATAAAGACCCAAGAAGGGTGGTAGGATGCACACTGTGGGACAGACAAAGAAATGAGGACATAAGAGCAGAAGCCAAAGTAGCTTGAATTGCAGAAAAGATCAACGGGAACAGATTATGGTAGTTCAGGCACACGTGCAGAGGAAAATCCAGTGATGAAGATTTGGGACAGACAGGAAGAAGGTAAGAGGAAATTATGACGTCAAGTAAAGAGGAGGCTGGATTGTGTCTGAGAAGATATGCTACAGTCAGGCATGAGTTTTGAAGAAGGCAGGAGTGTGGTACTGAATTGAGAGAGAACTGCTGACAGTTAACAAGACACCCTGACCCTATGTGGAAAATGGGAAGAAGGGGGTTGATGATGATGTTGTACAGAGAGAGAGAGAGAGATGCAAAGTCATAAAATACCAGGATTTGCAAGCAGAAATAAAAGCAAAGTGGAAAGAAGATTCCCAGGAAGTTCCGATCAGAGCCAGATCAAGGTCAAATCGGACCCTAGGTAGTGTAATAGATGCCCCCCTAGAGCAGCACCTCCTGCAGTAACCCCCTATCGCCACACAGCAGCCCCCTTCCCAGCCATTCCAGTTCCATTACTTGGCTATTTCTCTCTAGTTACCATAAACACTGTTCAAACCTGTCAGTGTGCATACTGCTTTCTTATTTAGTTCTACAATGATTATTTTATTTATTTATTTATTTATTTATTTATTTATTGCCGTTGGTTTACCAGGATAGTCCATTGGGCCAAAAAGAACCCGTTTTCAATGGAGTCCTGGGGAGAAAAGCTCCATAACAGAAGGTATATACAACATTTTAACAGTTACAATATTGTAACTGAACTCTGAAAAGCTCCATAACAGAAGGTATTTACAACATTTTAACCGTTACAATATTAGTACAGAGAGTTATTAATATTGTGTAAACAAACAAATGTAGAACTCGTCAGTTAGAATAGCAGTCATAACAGTTAAAACAATAGGAAGAAATGTACTAGAATTAAATAAATGTGATATAATACTGATAGAGAATAAATGTCAAAGGTATAGAAGTAGAATATGGTATTGAGGGTGAAATAAGTAGAGTTAGTTATGTGGGGTGGGAACAAGAGCATTCCCACTGAGAAGCTAGATGAAAGTGAAGAGACTTTTTGAAGGCAGAGTTGTTAGAGGTGGTGCGGATGAGTGGAGGTAGGGAGTTCAGAGGCGGCGAGGCTGAAGGAAAGAAGGTTTTGCCTGGGGATGAGTCGGTCTGTGTACTTGAGTAGATTTTGATTATTTGACCTTAGAACTCTGTTAGGTAGGTGCATTTTAAAGGCAGAAGAGAGAGAGGACAGAGGTAGGGTTGAGAATAAGCTTATGGGCTAGAGTTAGTTGAGTATAAGTGAGTTGATTGGGAAGTTCTAGCCATTTTAGCTTATGGAGGGAGATGCAGTGGTGGGTGGAGGATTTTTGGCTGGTTGCAAATTTTGCGATTTTGTTGTAACAGGAGGTAAGTTGTTGTTTTAGACAGGACTGAAGATTAGTTAGTAGTGGGGCACCATATAGAAGGGATGGTATTAGGAAGGAGGTAGAAAGAGTGATTTTAGTGGCAGATGTGAGGTATGTGTTCTGTCTATATAGCATGCCACAGATGTTAAAATAAAATAGCACAAACAGTTAATAGCCATTTGCTAAACAAACAATATAGTCTCACAATAAAAACAGACTTAGCATGAGCAGTAAACTTCGCTGCTCTTGAAACTCACATTCAAAGAAAATGCATCTGGCCAGTAACAGATAAAATTTACCTTTGGGCTATTTTCCAATCATAAGCCCCTTACACACATATTTAGAACTATGCATACATGCATGTGTTCTTTGATTCACCTTCTGATTGTATTAAATTATATTCCTTGTGTAATACAGCACCACTTTTTAGAATGTGTTTTAAATTTGTAGTTTTAAATATTCTTTTAATAAGCAATGAAACAAAATGTATGAATCAATAACTACCTATTTCAGAAAATTTCAACCATAAAGGCCACTCAAGCCATCTGTCATTACAATCCACCAATATTACTTGATACGCACAATCTCTGCAGAAGTAAAATCATCTGAATTCCACATTAAAGAAATCTGTAACTAATGAAGAGGTTACTACTGGCAAACAACTTTACATATCAATGCTTTATCTACAAATTCAGTGCCTGCTGCCCTTGAAGAATTAACTGCCTATATTACATTAAAAAATTGGTAAGTTGTTAGCATTGCAATAGGAAATGACCAACAAGTTCATAGTCACTAGGCATCTCATGCAAAGGACATACTCAAGAGTGTAGAACCCCTACCCCCCTTATAATGCACCAAATAAACAACAATCATATGGGCACTGCAATACCAGCACTCCATCTACATGGTGTGGGAGTGGAATCCACAACCTTCTGCACCAAAGGCAATTATGCTACTAACACTGCTTTCAGATTCTACAGTACAAACAGTGACTGCCATTTCAATCATAATTTTGATGGTAAACAGGGTAAGTAAGTAGTTTTTAAGTTTTGGAAAGAGTTAGTCATTTGGTGCTGTAAGTGTGCATGTCGATGGCTTAAAATTCAGTATTTTGAAATTCAGCATTGTAAGCTTTCATTATAATGAGACTCAGTCAAATGAGTTTTCAGTATTTTGAAAATTAGGTATTGTAGTCAGGTCTATATTAGAAGAGCGAAGCGACTTAAGAGCGAATGCTCTTTCGTCGACACGTAAAGCCCGAAGTCTGAAAATAGTGAAGTTACAGAACAGCGATTTTTTTCCCAGGGAAAAAAATTGCTGGGCCGTTCTCGAGAATTTGCTGTTTTCTCCACTGTGGTATGATCTCAGAGTTGGTATATTTAAGTAGGGGGTGTGTGGGGGGCACAGACCCCACATCGGTGGGTCTGGGGTGGCAAAGCCCCCCCCCACCTTATTTTGTCTTTATTTTTCTTTTTTTGGAAAAGCAATTTTTTTTGCCTGGGGAAAAAAATCTTTGTTCCGTAACTTCGCTTTTTTCAGGCTTTGAGTGTTACGTGTCGATGAAAGAGAGTTCGCTCTTAAGTCGCTTTGCTCTTCTAGGATAGACCCATTGTGTTCTCAGTCAAATGAAATTCAGTATTTTGAGTTTTCAGTAAAGTGAAGTAGACCCACATACACACACTTTCTCTTTTATGCAGAAACAGAACAGTTGGTTAAATTACATACACTCACATACACATATATATGTACTCACACACTTTCTCTTCCATAAAGAAATGAACAGAACCATTAGTTTAAATTATATATACACATACATACACACACAAATACACACACCACACACCTTCTCTCTCAATAGAATGGCTAGTTTAAATTCCTCATACAAGCATGGAATGTGTTTACATCGGCCATATTGATGTGTATGCAATGCATGCATGCTCCTCCTTAAAGGAGAAGACACCACCACCATGGTGTTAAGAAACATTTTTTAATACTTTCTTAATTAATTAAAATTAATGTTTGAGCCTCCGGGCCAGAGTGGGCTCCCCAGCCATGGGGCCCAAGATGACTGCATTTATTGTCTAGTGCTGGTCCAGCTGTGGTTCCAATAGTGATAGTAAGAGCAATAGGTTAATAAAAAAGAATTTGAAGTTGTACTTAAATATCCTACCAATATATGTAACCTCATATGAACTGCAGAAAAAGGCAATTTTGTGTATACTGTGGGTGCTGAGAAGGGCATTCTTGGCTAACATTACAGACTGAAACAATACTAATTTCATGAGTTCAAATCATAACTTGTCTTAGGATTAGGGACCATTCCCACCATGGTATTAGCAACTCAATACACCTGGAAAAATTAAACCAAGACAAACAAATCCTTGACAGAGAGAACTCCAGGAATTAGTGACCATCAGATTGGCAGCTAGCACGTGACAAAACTAATTCTAAAGATAAAGAAATGTTCAATCAGAACATTGTAAACCTAACTCCACATGTATGCGTACAACCACATATCTATGTCTATCATGTGTGTGTGTGTGTGTGTGTGTGTGTGTGTGTGTGTGTGTGTGTGTGTGTGTGTGTGTGTGTGTGTGTGTGTGTGTGTGTGTGTGTGCGTGCTTATAGGTTTATAGTACTTCAGAAACATATTGCAAGTTATTTATTTAGAATAAAATTAGATACGTTCTTATTACTGCAAGGAGTTTATCATTGATGGCCACAAGTCTGACCCTTTGATGACTTATTATTTTCAGCAAATAAAATTAATTTTGAACATGATGACTTTTTCGAGAAACACAGTTTTATATCGATAACTTATGTTTACAGCAAATTCTTATTTTTATGTATTTTATACAAAAAATAAATAAGATGTTATTACAGATTCTGCTGTCATCTGACTACTGAACAATTTTACAAATGCAAAGTAATGTGAAGCATAAGTTCCCAAGCAAAGAAATCTGAAAGTAAATGCTCAAATACATTCAGCTCATTGACTAGAGTAAAAACCCTAAAATCACTTGAAACATGTTTTTAAGTGGAGGTGCTCGTCACACTCCCACGTAGGAGATTCTGTCTACATATTCCCTGTTACTTTAGAGGAACAACACTCATGTCATTACACCTGCGGTAAAATGAATAATAGTTTCAGAAGCAACAACCCACATAGAAGGCTGTCCTGTTACATTCTGGCAAACCAATCCTTTCCAAAGTATAACAGCATTGTGGTATAAGTAAATGTGGTTTTGACTAAACAATATTTAAACTTCTTCATTTGAACACATAGCATTAAAACTAAGCCAATTTAGGGACCTGCCCTAATACTCTTCCAAACAGAGGGTGATTAGTAAACTGTTGACTCCAGTGTTTGTAACAAAATTCTGTTCACCCAAATAGTATTTGCAGATTTGTCCAGGCCTTTAGGATTTCTAAAGACTTCAGAACAGGCTTGAACACCAATATTATGCCAGACATGACATCATGCAGAATTATGTGCTCTTTGCTATGTGGTGCCATTTTCTCTTTAATGTTTTGCTCAGTATCACCGCTGAAGGCATTAAGAAACATCTCCAGCACTGATTCCTTGATAAGTCAGTTTTTGTTTCAGTGATCCTGAGCAGCTTCATACCCCCCACTACTGCAGTTTTCCCATGTCATGGGTATGTCTCCTATAACCCAGAAATGTACCTGTTTATTGAACTGCATCATGAGGCATGTGAGGGTAGAGGATGTACTAAATTCATCATCCATGTTACTTACCACATATCTGCTCTCCCCTATTCTGCAGATTGATTTAATGAATTCATAAAGCCCATATGATGGTATATTATTGCCACAGACCTATCCTGCTCTGTATGCTGGATATCACTGTAGTATATATCCTTTTGCAATAATTGTCTCCATAGCCTCAAATGTGGCTACATCCAGTGTGTCTGAATTATACTTACATTGGTCATCCTTATGGTCAGTATTATTTACAAACATGATATATGCTATTCAGTTGCCCTGTAGTATCACACTATCTTCTAATGAATTACTAAAGTCCCAAAAAGGAAATAGCTAGGAATTTAAAACTTGTACACACTCTTCCCATATTACAACCCCACCAAGTTAATAAGTCATACCAAAGCACTGAATGCACTATTACAACCATACTGCACCCTCCTGTAAAATGTATAGGCTATGAATTGGCACTGCAATAGATCATCTCTTTGGCCACATAACACAGACTATCTTTTGGTTACAGCACTGCACTTCAACAAGTCTCTGTAAAAACAGCCAGAAGAACTTCACTTAAAAGGCAGTACTATAACAAGCCTCTATGCCATATCATGGCAGCCAGCCCCATGGATGTCCATTCACACTGTGCTGACATTCAGCACTAAGCATCTGTGCTATATCACAGAAACTAGTTCCAGGGTTTCAACGACAACAGTAACAGTGTTCAGCTCCAAGCCCGTGTGCTACAAAAAAGCAAGTAGTCCCACAGGTCCATTCACAAAAATAACACTATATACACTAACAAGTCTCTATACCAACACATGGAAGGTGGTCCACAGAGCAGCATTCGAACTAGGTCAACACATACAGTTACTCTAACACTCTATACATAGCCAGAGCAACAACATTAATGTGTCTAAAACCACCATAACCCTATTAAAATTATATGGTGATGTCTCAAAATTCAAGAACAAATGCAACATTTCCAGCCTCCCTGTAGCCTCAGATGGCACTTATGCTAATTGACTTCAGTCCAGTCTAAGAAATAGCATAGACTAAGCTATCACAGTCAGGACCAAATATACCAGGGAACATAAAATAAGGTAAATCAGTGCAATGCAGTATAAGTAAATTATAAAATAATTATTGCCTATACTAAATCAAACTCTGCTCATATTAAAAACTCTGTCAAATGCTTAGCAAAAATCTAAAAGTTGCTATAAGGAAGATGATAGAGCACAAATTAAAATTAGTATCACAGTCAAATATAATTACAAATCCTTCTTTAATTGCTTCAGATGATTAAGAAATAATGCTCAGCAATTCCCTGAATTAATACATAAGGGCATTAAACATGCTGACCTCAGTGATATGGCTAATATACTTGCAGATAAATCTGTGTCTTCAAAGAAGACACCAAAGCCATAGTTATGGTGGGACAAAGGTGGAACTGTCCCTGATAAAAGTTTGTAGGAGACACAATCAACACTGTAGAAGATGTGCCAACTGGTCCCTCCAAGTCAGTGATGGAACCACTGTTGTTGAACATCTAAGCATGATAGCAATATCTGTTGTCATTTAAGCAGCTGTGATTCAGGCTGTGATTTGCCTGCAGAGTGTGTGTGTGTGTGTGTGTGTGTGTGTGTGTGTGTGTGTGTGTGTGTGTGTGTGTGTGTGTGTGTGTGTGTGTGTGTGTGTGTGTGTGTGTGTGTGTGTGTGTGTGTGTGTGTGCGTGTGTGCTTGTGTGCGTGTGTGTGTGTCGATGTGTGTGCACGTGCATGTATATGTGCACCTATGTTTGTGTATTAGAAATTGTAGCACAAAATTATCATCTTGTTGCTACAGCTTCTCAAAGATGTTTCAGATGGATGAAGAGGTATCACATAGAAACATAATAGCTTTTTCTTTAGTAGACTTTTTTTTTTGGTTGTTATCTATGCAAATCGGAGGGGAGATTGCCAGCTGGGGGATTGCATAGGGTGCCAGTTGACCTAGCTATACCTCTGCTAGGATCATTTGTTGAAGTTCCAGAAATTTCTGAGTCCCTTCTTCCCCCCAAAATTATTATTGAGCATGTCTTAACTGCACTCTCCAAAGCTTAAAATGCCACCTCTATGATCCTTGATAATATATTCTGTCTGCTTAACCAATAACATCAGACACTCCCTTTCTGAACTTCTCCTAAAACTATTCAGGTTAAGAACAGCCACAGGTTATGTTCCTGAGTTAAAGAAAATGCCTTTTGTCCATAAAGGGACCTCACTTCATAACCCAAAAAGTACAGACCCCTTGGCCTAATAAGCATAATTTGTAAAGCCATAGAATTTATTAATTTATACATTAATTTATATCTGATTTCGTAAGCTCTGATATAAAAAAATGTTAATGCTCTAGACACAACAGTATTTTCTGATATTCTTAATATAGTAAACTTCCTTGACACAGTCACTAAAGATGTAGACAACAGCCATGCTGTTCATATAGTATATCTAGATCTAGCCAAGACCATTGACACTTTTACCCATGCTGGTATTCCAAATAAGCTTGAATGCCTAAACACAGACCATTATGTTGTAAGAGAGATAGCAAACAGACAGACAGCTAGAGCCCATGTTCTTAAAGTAGCAGGTATCACATCAAAAATGAAAAAAGAAAAACATGGTTAGAGACATTTCTCAGGGCTCAGTGATGAGACCCCTTCTGTTCAATCTTTGTTGGATCTCCAAACTATTAATAAAGACATTTTGCTAACAAGAGTTCATAGGAAAATACTATGCTAATGACCACCAGAGCCTTTATAAGCCTAGCTATGCATTCCCACACAATTGTTTCCCTGTGTATCATGGGTATTTATTAAGAGGTGGTATGTTAGGAAATTTCTAGAAGTTATGTGTAGGGGGTTTATTAATCTGGGAATTACTGTCTGCCTCTGTCTATCAGAGTTATGGGGACAAGAACCAGTGTGAATTTCTGATTTCCCCTTCAATAGTCAAGATAACACTTATATAGTGTTATTAGATGGACTTTGCTTCACATGGAGATGAGGAGCCTGCTCCAGAGCATGGGAATCCACTCAGACACACGTCTGTCTCACCAACATGTCTTATTTATATCACAAGCAAAATTTAAATCCTTGGATATAGTGGTTCTGATGCTGTTTGTTTTGTGGATGTGCAAAAGTTCCATCAGAGCTAGATCCAAGGATGTCTTGCATGCAAGCCATAGATCACTTCTCAGTAACCTGTAGGACACATAATATAGTGATAGGGATTTAAGGAAATCAGTATAGGGCAATGTGTTCCAACTGTTGTATTTGCCTTATCAGATACATGCTGAAGGGGCATTATACTTAATGATGGGTCTGATAAGGGCTAAATAAAGTGGCAGTATGACTTCTTTGTACCTGGATGCAATTCCCTTGCTTATAAGTTGGGCATCATAGAATGATTTTCTTAGTACCTTGGCCACATATAGGCCAAATGCCAGACTACTCTACATATGTTACCAAATCTCTGACTACTGGGTCAACCTTTAGGGCTGACTTATCAATGGCATTATTAACCTGGATGGCAGTTTCCCCAAAAAGGCACGATAATGCATTTCTTGTCACTGAGGTTTAATCTGTGACTTTGGCACCAGTCATTTTTTTTCTGTTAGACCCTCTTGTAAGATGTTTTTGCTATGGGAGGAATCTATGATAGTTCCCAATTTTCAGTCATCTGTGAACTTGGTCAGTCAAAGACTCTTGACATTAACCTTTACTTCCAAGAATTAGATGCCAAATAGGAGTTGTCCCAGCATAGATCCCTGAGGTACCCCATTGGTGACCATTCTCTTAGTGGAGGTGATCTTACCAATCCTAACTTTCTAGGTCCTGTCTGTGAGTGAGCTATCAATCCATTGAGTTATACAGGGGTTTCTGCCTGGTTTGTTGAGTTTCTCTGCTGTACTTGAGTGGAGTATTGTATTGAATGCCTTATCCAGGTCTAGGTAGGCAGTATGCCCCATTTTCTCTTTATCCATTTCCTTGATGACCTTCTCAAAGAAGCCCGCCAGGTTTAGTAGGCATGACCTTCCCCTGACAAAGCCAAAATGGATTAGGTCCAGTGTATGATGGCTGCTTATGTCTTGTTGATCATTTCCATGATAATTCCTTCCATGGCTTTGCATATTATTCTAGTCAGGCTACTATATTTGTAGTTTCCAGGGTCTGTTGGTGATCCAATCTTGTGAAGTAAGATAACCATTGCAGTCTTTCATTGTCATGGTACAAAGCATCTTTTGAGGCTATAGCTGATAAGTGACTCAAGTGGTCCTGATAGGTCTTGCTTCCAACAATTTAGGAGGCATCACAGGATATTGTTGAGGCCCACTGAGGATGTGTTTTTGGCTTAAGTGAGTGATGCCAAGACCTGCTCCCTGTTAATAGTTGGGGTGGTATGCTAGTAGCTATTTCAGAGAGTGGTGGGGGGGGTCAAGTTTGAGAGAATTCACTATGTCAGTCTGGTGAGTGAAGGTGGCAACATTGACCATCAGTTTGGCACATTGATGTGTGCTGCTTTTGAGGTTTGGGCCATAGCTGTAGAAGGCCTTGTGGCTGCCTTTAGCCTGTGAGTCTACCTTGACCTCATAGTTGGCCTTGTTAAACTTAATTAGTCCTATTAATTTCCTGTTTAATTTAATTAGAGTGCTCTTATTATTATGGGTATTGCTCTTCCTGATTGTAGGCATAATATTTTCCCTTTTCTTAAATATACCCTTTTATGGTTAGAATTCTGTCACTGTTGATTGTTTTTATAGTTTGTTTTGGGCTTACTTCTAGGAGGTACAACAGACTGTATAAAGTCATTTACATGGTTATACGAGGTCTCTGTGAAGATTCCGCATAGGTTGCTGTGAACTTGGTGGTGACAAGGACATTGAAGTTTGACAAATTATCCGTTAATAGGATGTAGTTTGCTTTAGAATAGTTCCTAACTGTTACAGGGTTTGCTAGGATTACTGAGTTGATTTTTATTTTGAAAGAGCCAGGAGCCAAAACAAGTCTACATATTAAAGACCACTCCAAGAACCACAAAAGAGGTGAAAGAGGTCACTATAAATCAAGGCAAAGGTTGAAGTTCAGAAATATAAATTTAATTAGTTGTGAAAACAGTAAAATGATTAGAAAATTATATTTTAGAAAAAGTTATCTGGCTGGACATGTAACAAAGGGACTCCATACTTAGAAATATCCTATTTGTTTGGCTAAAGACTCTGACTTTCATAAGGAACTTATACAATTACTTGACCAGCATGGTATTGAGCTTATGGAAACATTTATAAAAGAGAATCAAAGACAGATGGACAAACCTGAAACTGAAATGAATGTTTTAAACAATTATATAAGGTCAACTTTATTGTTTGGTTCCAATTCTTCTACATTTAAAAAGGTATTTAAAAAGTAGACTCTCCCCCAGATTTACTATTCCTCTGTGCAGGACTAGCTTAGTCCTGCATTGAGGCAGCCGTTTAGGAGCAGAATGGTAACGTGCCATGCATAGTAATGAGGCCTGAGCTACTAGGCTTACATGGAGCGTGTAAGAGTGCAGGGTGCGTGTCTGAGAGCAGAGGTCTCAGAATATACACACTCCCATAATGAAGAACAGCAGAAAGGGGTATGAAATGAGCGAGACCACTCATATGTGACTGCATATCCCCACCTACAGTCCTCCTTGTGTACAACAGCAGCAGTATATATAAATAAAATGAAGAAACCCTTTATTTTTTTTTTTTAAATCTGATTAAAGCTAACCATCGGTGCGCGGGTGTGCCCATCACTTAACTACTGCTAATGCAGCTTAAATGGCTGAAGAGGATAACAAGGAAGATATATGCAAATGAAGCAGCATAGCAATAGTGTAGTGGGCACAGCATTCGCCTTACGAGCAGGCATTCCCGGTACAAGTCCCACTGCAGCACATTCCATTTCCCATAGCAAAGCATGTTATGAGTAATACTTATGTTGCATAACCCACTAAATAACATATTTTCATGAACTGGAGTACTGCAGTAAATGCACATGTGAGATGTCAGTGTCATAATGAATAAGGCACTAGTAAGCAGGTTTAAGCACAAATAAGTGGTAGTAAGTATATTTAAGCACTAGTAAGGGGGCTTAAGCCCGTTTGCGCAGCAGTAAGCAATACCTACACTGGTTAAGCAATTGTATAGCTAACTCTCTGTAAGCAGATGTAACAGCAGGTTAGCAGTGCTTACCATCACGTGAACCCACTTACAAATGGCCCTTCTTCTGCCCATCAACAAAATAAACATCCATACAGGTCTTGAACCCAGGACCCTATACACCATAGTCACAGTAGTTAACTATCAAGCCATCACAGAACTAGAGAAGAATGAGGTACCAGTAAATGAGTCCTCACCATAGTAAAACAAAACTGAACCTGTGAAAGGAATCAGTATACAGTCATATGCTCCATAACCCACTACATAACATAAACATGTGAGCTGGAGTACAGCAGTAAACCCAGAAGTGAGGTGTAATTATAGTAGAGTGTTGAAGTCCCCAATAAAACACAAGGACCTCATAGAGTGTACATACACATTAATCATGAATACCAGGCATACATATAAGGTGTAATGAATAATAACTCAATGACAAAAAGGAATTATAATGCAAAGTCTAATGTAAACAATGCTAAGTATTGCACAGGGCAGCTTCGGAGGTCTAAACAATGTGTAGGGCAGCTAACTAATTGTGCCCAGTGGTAAACCCCTTTAAACAATGTCAACCTTAGTTAAGCAGGTTTGTTCATAGCTTAGCCTTTTCAAAACTGGCCAATCACGGAAAAGTGTGGGAAACTGGCCCACTTAAAGTGTGGGAAACTGGCCCACTTAAATCCATGAGGCGGGAATAGATCTCATAACTGGTTGTAGCTTCCCCTTGCAGGCACTATGGCAGTAAGGGGAGAAGGTGTGTGCTTTCAGGTGCAGTGCTGGTGCATCCAGGGGTCCAAGGTCATGACAGGACTCCTTGCCAAAGACCATGATCAGAGACTGCTGCAGGGCCAGTACCAGGGGTCCCAATATAAGGCAGAGGCCTGGGACCATTTCACCTGTGACTTCACCAGTGCCACTGGCATACCCCAAACTGGTGAGCAGGTCAAGCACCACTATGCCGACCTGAAGCAGTGTAAGGGGGACTTCTTGGAGGAGTGGTTCCAAGAGGCTAGAGAGGCAAGGAATGTTCCAGTCATGTATAGGTATCACCCCAGTATGTGTATGATAATTGCCAGCTCAGGTATATCATGGATATGTATGGCTAAATATTCCTCTTATGTCTCCCACAGCTGCAATGGAGTGGGTCGTGAACCAGGAGGCCCACATCAGTCACCTGACAAGGTTGCGATGCAAGGCAGGTCAGTAATACTCACGCATTTACTGTCATAGGAAATAAAACTAAAAGTAGTAGTAAATTAATTGCTTGTATAAAACCTGTATTGTTTAAGGCAAGTACTGCATACACTAGAGAATATGGCAGGAAGAGTCTCATATTGTTTTATGTCAATACAATTGTAATAGCCTGGTATAACAGGTCTAACTGCTGGACTGCATGTGTATATTCTGGTATCACATGGTAATGTAGATTTGCAATCATGTAATAGTACTGTTGTAGTAAGCACTCTGTTACCCACACTGTGCACCAAAAATTGAATTTGTAGGAATGCCTGTATATGACAGGTGTAATCCCCAGAGGCCATTTAGTATAACTGAGAGACACATAGAGAGTAAACAGGGAAAATGCAGACAACCAAAACTGAATAGCACATGCAATTGAGATGTGAACTGTTGTTTTTTTTAGCACACACAGCCATGGTTCGAATCCTGCCAGTGGTGGTAGTAGTCTGCATACAGAATCATACCCCACAACTGTACAGATATGTCCAGATTGTCCAGTAAAGTGGCCCATATCTGTTGCCTATCAACCTGTTCCCCTGGGAAATCAGTGGGATGATCCCAGACGTATAGGCAGCAAACAGGAAATACAACTGATCGACACACATTTATGAGAACAAAGCTGGCCCACTAGCAACTCCCCAATACCTTATGTGAGTAAGAAGCCACATATTTCCCATTTACACCCCCAACTTGTCAAGCTGTGTTCAGAGTGTGTACAGTAACAGAGTGAGATGTATGTGCATAATAGTAATGTGGAACCCAGTACTCTGTGTGGGAACATTCAGGTAGTGCTAATAAACATTCCTCCCACAGATCTGTCAGATACCAACACTGTGCCCAGAAATACAAGAATGATATGCAGTTGCTCTGAATAATGAGGTATTACACATCACTGTCACCCACACTGTCCTACAACATATAACTGTCTAGGAAATCTGTATAAGAGTGTTGTTATACAAGGTCAGAATGCATAAGCACTGGGGATTAATAAGACAGAAAGCAGATAGGAGATATACAGCAATATCTATATAGCAGCCACAACTGTGATGGACAGTGTTTAAGTTGTAGCAGACATAGCCATGGTCATACCTCTCAACTGTCCCTGATTTTGTACTCAAATTTTAGCTCCCTTCCTCTTAATCCCTCCTAAAACTAGTGACTTTTGGAGGAAAGGTGGTGAATTACACTTAATGAATAATGACAATAATTAAGAGTTATAGACTTCTTTTACTTCAGAAAATGTGTATTAATTCATATGCTCTGATTCTGTCAATGTTTCAAATAAATAGCACTAACATTTTAAAAGTGTCCCTCATTGTCCCTGATTCAGTTGAAATTTGTCCCTGATTGGTTGAGAGGTCTGGCCATGGTCTGAATCCTGGGAGTGGAATTAGGCTGCATACAGAATCATACCCCACAACTGTACAGATGAGGCCAGAATGTCCAGTATATGTGCCCATGTCTGCTGCCTGTCCCCCTGTCCCACTGGTAAGTCTGTGGGATGATACCAAATGTTTAGCCAGCAAACAGGGAATACAAGTGATTGTCAAACATGTATGAGAACACACCTGTCACTGTAGCAACCCCCAAAACTGTTAGGAGAGTAATATTTCAAGTATGTCCTATCTATACTCCCATGTTGTCAAGCTGTAACCAGAGTGTGGACATTAATGGAGTGAGATGTATGTACATAATACTAATGTGTAATTGGGAAATTTGTGTGGCAACAGTCAGGTAGTGCTAACAAACATTGCTCCCACAGGTATGTTGGATACGAACACTGTGCTGAGGAATACAGACCATTATAACCTGTACTATTACTGTTCACTCTGGTATTGTAGGGAATTGTGAGTGTTTCAGTTTCTCTTAATAAATACTCACTGTCACCCACACTGTGCTACATAATATAACTGTGTAGGAAAGCATGTATATGTGTGTGTCAGGTCACTAAAGGTGGAAGAGGGCAATATTCTAGATAAGTCCCGGCACACCAGCATGTGGTCAAAACATGGCCAGAGTCTGTGCAGAAAGAGATGGATAGCTATGTGCAAAACATCAACCTGGAATCCGGGAGTATGTGTAGAAACAGTTAGTTAGTGTTAACAAACAGTCCCTCCACAGGTATACCAGGTAAGAAGTGTATACTGCAGGTAAAACAGGTTCCTATGTAATGATGATAACAGCCATATCACTGTCCAAACTAAGGCTATAGGATAGTGTAGTAAGACTTGTAAGGTACAGATAACAGCACTGACTAGGTAGGAGAGTAATGTGGACTACAGGAATATAGTAGTTTTAATTGCCATCTTTCTCATCCCCCCACTATATCTCCAACAATAATCAACATACTTACCCCAACTGGTATGTAATGACTCTGATAATGTCCAATTGTTTGATAAATATTTTAATGGTTCCCATGCATGTGCTATATTGAATTATTCCAATATTAGTGGCATTGTGCCATCAATGTACCTGCATGCTGTTCTTATTACCATTGTGGTCCCATATATGCACGTGCTCTGTTTGCCATGCAACTGTTCCGTATCTGGTGTCTGGGTTAATGGGAATATCTATGCATGCTGTTATACCTAACCCTGAAATGTGTTGACTATTACTAACCCACATATGATGATGAAATCTAAACACTATAGCATGCTTGGGAAGGCCGGTCCCAGAGGACCCACCTGTCCCACCTCAGCGGGCCGTGGCACCGGGCACAAGCATGTCTGGGGCCCAACCTGGGACCTCCCTGTCCATTGGTCATGCGCCACCTTTGGGTGGAACCACCTCAGGGGATGGGGCTTGCCCCCCCTGGGAGTGGGCGAGGACAGGCACCTGTCACCCATCACCAGGTCGGGGCCATGGTGAGTAGACAGATCGACCAGAAGTTTGATGGTCTTCTACGCAAGCTCGAGGGCTACATGTCACAATTAGAGAGTCAGCCTGGCTCTGCGACTCAGCCCACAGCACAGCCACCTTCGGGACTGTGAAGGTGCAGTGGTGACTGCCCATGGGTGTGTACCTCAGTCCCACTGTTACCACTATGGGGCTTGCGGGATTCTGATATCCCAACACCCCTCCCCATCAATGTGTTTACCTCGCACATGTGTCATATACCGCCTCTGTATGCATCTTGTTTGTCTTGTCTGTTAACCTACCCAACCTACCTCCCAAAATATACCTATTACCCCTCCCCAACATCCCACTCTCACCTGAAAAAAAAAAAGGGCAATCTGTTCCCACAAAAAAATCTCACCCCATACATAGCTGTCCAATTCGCACACATGTCCACTGGACACATATCTGGTCTAATTGGCATCACAATGTACTATTGTTATCCTCACCCACTATGAATCTTCCCCAGACCCTTCCTGCACATCCCTGGCTATTTTCCCTACTGTCTTTCCCTCTTTGTGCCCCTTTTTTCACCACTTTCCTATCAACCCCTTTTTCTTTTCTTTTAAAGAAATTAGCATGGGGTAAGTGGGAGTAAGCACTTTTAAGCACCAGTAAGCAGGTTTAAGCTTGTTTGCACAGGGGTAAGCAATGCCTACAAAGGTTAAGCAATTTAGAAGCTAACAGAGTATAAGAAACTGTAACCAGAAGTTAGCAATGCTTACCTCTGGACAAACCCACGCAAACCCGTTTACAACTGCTTTAAAGTGCCTTAATCACTCTGTATCCAATGGCCCATGTTCTGCTCATTAACAAAATAAACAGCCTCTGCGAGGCTCAAACCCAAGACCATGTACACCATAGCCAAAGTGATTTGCCACTAAGCCATGTCAGATATATATAGCAGTGATGTTTTCAAAAGCATATCATCCAGCCCAGTCATTCAACAGTACAGAGAATGTATTCCAACATTTAGATGCATATGTGTGTGTAAATATATTAATATCTATATAGATACAACATATCTATATATGTCGATATATATATATATATATATATATATATATATATATATATATATATATATATATATATATATATATATATAAATATATATATATATATATATATATATATATATATATATATATATATATATATAAACATATATACATGCAAATGTCGACATCTATATGTCTAAATATATACGGCAGGTTAAATATATGTCAGTAGATATATGTATGTATGTGTATATATATATATATATTTAGGTATAGACAGACATACATCCGTAGATAACAATGGGGAAATAACAAAAACATATATGTCCACATGCAAAGTTAATGGGGTTGAGAGGGCCCAAACAAGATACGTCTTGTATGAATAGGTATACCTCCCCCCAACAGCCAAACACATCCCCCCTGCAATACACTACCAAGTGCTGCAGATCCCATAACCAGGCTCAGACATGGCATGGGCATCCCTAGGACACATATATGCAGAAACAGATATACATATATATGTATACATATATATAGATATAGATGTAACTACAAATACACAAGCAGAGATATGTACATTTAGTTACATATGTAGTATGTGCACACAATATGGAACAGCCACTATTCCTACAGTTACCACCTTACCAACTGGAGACTGTATGAGCCACCCATACAAATGACATTCATTGCCTGCAACATATTCCCACAGAGATATCAAAGGCTATAACACCACACACAGGTGTGCATAAATGGGAAAGCTTTATTTGTGTACTATTACAGTTGTATATGCCATGTCATATAGCTGTTTAGACATGGATATCCATATAAACTGAGTAATGTAACTGTGAAACAGGTACAGTAATACAGTAGTCCGGAAATGTAAACAAATGTTGCTGTCCAGGCCAAGGCTATCAAGTAGTACAATAGTAAAGACAGACTGGGCCACAGGATACCAAACAATCAATGGTAAGTAATGCAGGTGTATAGTTCAGCAGCCTCTAACTACACTCTGTAGACAATCCCTAGGGGATAAAGACCTCACTTGACACACTGGGATGTAACTGTTACATAACAAGGCACAACTGGCATCATCACAAGCACACTGACAAACAGAACAGTCTGTATGGCATAGCAGGCTCTACAGGCATGCTGCAGCAGAGTGACATACACCTGTGTGTAAGTGCATCACCACAACCAATGTAAACACAGCCACAGCTACATATGGCATGCTAGCATATTATTGCAGTATATGGACTATCTGTTCAACACCAACCTCATATGTGCCACCCACACACTAACCCTGCATATACTGGGCTGCTACACATTGTGGTCCACTGCTTGTCTTTAGTATGGGACATGTGCGTGTATAGCCCTACGAACATGTAAGCTGATAGGGTAACATACAGTGGAGCAGGATGTAACATCAGATAGAACAGGACCATGAACAATGACATCTACCACAGTCTGTACACAGGCTAAGGTACATATTAATAATACACACACTGCCGACAATCACCATAAGTACACAGATCTCAGTACTGTACATACAACCACAGAATTTCCAGATTATGTCATCAAATATAACCCCTACTATACATTACATGTGTAGCAGTCTGATATCTCACTGGGTTGTTACCAAATATGATGTCACTAATTATGGTGTACAGTACATATGCAGCCCTTTCTGCATGACATATGTACAAAGGTTGTCAGGGTTGTGGCTGGAGGCACATACACAGGGCCAGTATTGACATGTTGCTGTGATAACCTCATACATTTACTGTTGTAACAGGGTTGATTGCACCATATGTCTTATGAGGGATTTGAAGTCAGTAACTCTCACGGCTGTCGCCATCTACAGACTGTAATCCTCACACTATCTTCTGCAGTTCACAGATAGGTGCTCAGTGGGTAACACCTGAAACAAAAGGCACCACACACTGGCCAGTCTTCAGATGGCCCTACAGATGTGTGTTCCCTCATTAACATAGCACTGACATGGCAGGTATGTAAACATGTAGAACAGCCATATCCACACACACCCTGTTAAACCAACATTACTCCAAATGCAGTATAGCAGCACTTACAGTCTGTAGTCAGGTCAGGCACATCCCCCTCCTGTGTGTTGGCCTGTCTCGACAGTGTATATTGTTAAAGGTACACCCCAATCCATCTGAGATGCTGTTTGCCAAACAACAGATCAAGTTCCTGCTCACAGTGAATGAATGGCCCATCAGCAACATGATGTTCCTAGTTACTGGTGTGTGTTTCCATACAATTGGCTATGGGAATGTTACCACAGCTGTTCCACATGCAATCAGCTAGAGGAGGGCTCCAATTCATGCAGAGACCATCAGCTGATCCTGACCATCACTTAAAATACACATGCTGTTGCCTACCAGAGAGGGAGTAAGAGAGGCAGACAGCGGCACAGAAAAGCCAGGGAGGGGTGGGAAAGTGAAACTTACGCATGTTTGTGTCACACACCTACTAGTACAGGGTATCAAACCCCCGATGACTCCACAGTGTTATCACATATCCATGCAGGTATTGGATGTGCCACATAGGTTACATGTTGGGGAGCCCTCAGAACATATATGTGATGGTGAGTGACGTGTGCAACAGGGATATGATAGCTATGTGGTAGGTGTAGAACCCATGCCTGCCTTCATGAACAGGTGTTAGCGTCAACACAGCCACACTCTCACAGGGAGGCACACACATTGACACACTTGGCTGGGCCAGGAATACAACTCATCACTAGTGGGATTGCCACAACACAGTACTGTGCAGGTATCACATGCACCACAGGGGGTCATACGGAGGTTATATGTGCAAAGGGTATGTGGAGGTGTCTGACATCAGACAGCATGCTCCAGTATGCCAATGGAGGTTGTAGTGAGTGTGAATGTGGTCATAAGCATCATACACCACCCACACAGACACGGGTGCCAGTACTGACATGCATGTGTGCACTGTTTCATGGGTGTGTTGTGGTTGACGGTGCCAGATAGCTATACAAGGCTAGGTGATGGTTATACCTTGGCATCAGGCCACATGACAATGGCATGCATTGTGGCTCAGAACTGTAGTTTCTGAAGTTGCCCACACAGGTGGGTATTGTATCCACCATCCAGTCACCTGAGTGACTATTGCATGTGGCCAACACTGTATATTGCTTGCGATGTATGTGTTCTTTAGTCCATTATATGGACAGTGTCTGGGATGTGCACACCTCCCATATGCATGTACAGTGACATGGGAACTGTACCTGGGGTGTCTGGCCTATGTTGTGTACACTGATCATTATCATCAGATGTGCCAGTCCTGGCCTCATGTGGCAGGAACTGTTCATGGACAGTGGGTTGGCCCTGCACCTATATTGATAGCATGATACCAGTATTCCCTGATGTCAGTGGCATCTGTCCATACAGGGCTTATGTTTCAGGCATGTTATGTCCTTTGTGGGTCACATTTGATGGCATCACAGGTGTTGCAGGTGTCCAGTGGGGAACATGGGGGAGGTGTACTGTTGGCATGTACATACCTATTGGACTGATGGACAGGGTGCCATGCCTTCTGTTGCCCACTGCAATCACACCATGGTTACTATTAGGGGGTAATATGCAGGGTACTACCAACATAGCGGCTGTTGCTTAGGCAAGTGTGTGTGTGTATGAGACATGGGTTGAGAGTGTACCCTGGGTAATACAAGGCTTGCTAACATTGTTCAACTGACATTGATGTCACATTTAGGGATATGGATATGCACCCCAGCCTCTTGGCTATTTCACATCTTTTATCCCTTTATGATGGACATTGTGATATATACTTGGGCAATCCATATAAGAAGTTTGCAAAACCCACTCCACATTGAGTCCAGTTGTTACACACTCACAGCCACCTCCACACAGGATACAAATGACAAACACCCACACACACACACACACACACACACACACACACACACACACACACACACACACACACACACACACACACACACACACCTGTCATGTCTGGGAGTAGAACTCACCTAACTAGTATATTGCACTATATCACTATGCCATTATAGGACACACCATGGAAATTACTGGTGCTTTCCATCCCCAAAGGTGTATTTCACACTGAATGACATCAGCAGGATTGTCAAAGTAGGGCATTTGAATTGTAGTGAGTGTGACTAGGCTAAAATTCATTGCTCTCTACACAAACATAGAAACACACACAAAACATCCACTAACTCCATTTGTAGGGATAGAAGCACCTACCAGAGTTCTATATCACACTACAGCATGATGCTGTTATAGGACGCACCACGGAGATTATGGGAGTGCTACTTCCCCAAAGGTGTATTTCACAGTGAATGACATCAGCAGGATTGCCAAAGTAGGGTATTTGAATTGTAGTGCATGTGACTATCCTAAAATGTATTGCTCCCTACACAAACTTAGAAACACGCACAAAACACCCACCAGTGTCATGTGTGGGAATAGAACACCAACCAGAGTTCTATGTCACACTGCAGTATGATGGTGTTATAGGACACACCATGGAGATTACTATAGTGCTGTTTCACCAAAGGTGTATTTCACAGTGAATGACATAAGCAGGGTTGCCAAAGTATAGCATTTGAATTGTAGTGAGTGTGACTAGCCTAAAATGCATTATTCCCTACACAAATATAGAAACACACACAAAACATCCACCAGTGTCATGTGTGGGGATAGAACACCATCCAGAGTTCTATGTCACACTACAACATGATGCTGTTATAGGACGCACCACAAAGATTACTGGCATTCTTTTTCCCCAAAGGTGTATTTCATAGTGAATGACATCAGCAGGATTGCCAAAGTAGGGCATCTGAATTGTAGTGAGTGTGACTAGCCTAAAATGCATTGCTCCCTACACATTCAAACACACACAAAACATCCACCAGTGCCATGTGTGGGGAATTGAACCCCTACCAGGGTTCTATATTACACTACAGCAGTATGCAGTTATAGGACACACTACAGAGATTACAATATTCCCAGAGGTGTATTTCTAGGTGGATGGCATTAGCAGCCCTGCCAAAGTAGAGCATTTGAAATGTAGGGAGTGTGACTACCCTACAAAGAATTGCTTTCGACATAGACAGACACTTGCCACATCTGGGATGAGAACTCCTGCCTTACTAGTTTATCACACTACAGCAGAATGCAGTTATAAGATGCTACAGAGATTACTGGGCTATAACCTTCCCAGAGGTGTATTTCTAGATGGATGACATCAGCAGCCTTGCCAAAGTAGAGCATTTGAATTGTAGGGAGTTTGACTACCCTAAAAAGCATTGCTCTCTACACAGACAAACACACACTCACCATGTCTGGGATTGGAACTCCTACTTAGCTAGTTAATCACACTATAGCAATACACAGTTATGGGAAATGCCACAGAAATCACTGGGCTATAATTCTCCCAAAGGTGTATTTCACAGTGGATGACCTCAGCAGGCTTGTCATAGTAGGGCTATTGGGAGGGCAATGTGTGTGCATGGGCTATGACCCATTCATCTAGAGGTTGACACACCACATGCGGGCACGCACAGGGTCATATTCCACAGGTACGTGTATACAGCTGCTAGATGACTACTTCCTTGTACAGTCATGTTGCACAGCTAGCATGTGCACCACATAGTCTGTAATGCTGACAGATACCGGTGGCTAGTATCTACAGGGAGTGACATCTGAACCTCATGTGGTTTTGGCCCTATGGTTGTGTGCTGGCTGGTACAGGTCTGGATGGCTCCTTGTCACAGTCACCCTCTTCTACACATCTATGTACATCTACCTTTGGCTTATTATAGTGTGTTGTCCTTAGATATATGTCTGTATTACTGTCCACTGTGTGTGCAAAGCATGTGTGGTGCATACTGAGGAGTGTCTGCACTAACATCTGCAACTGCCAGATATGTCTGGTCCACTGGTGTTTGCAGACATGGACTTCATGTGTGTGAGCATGCCCAGTTTGACCTTTCAGTATGTTGTTGACTGACATTGCCTTCATTTCTCTAAGTGTGTAAGCATGCCCAGTATGCCCGTTTGTATTGAATGTGTGGATCAAGTCCAGGTAGTCTGTACTGCAGTGCTGACCTGTGTGTTGTACACCTACAGGTAGCATACTGTTTTGGCAAGATATCCATCGATCATTTGGCATTGACTTTTACTACATTCTACATTGGATGGGGGGGCACACCTGACTATTTCTACATTTCTACACAGGATTGGGGGGGGGCACCAGACTGTTACAACATTTCTTCGTAGGATGGGGGGCACACCTGACTATTTCTACATTTCTACACTGGATTTGGGGGGCACACCTGACTGTTACTTCATTTCTTCATAGGATGGGGGGCACACCTGATTATTTCTACATTTCTACACAGGATTGGGGGTGGCACACCTGACTGTTACAACATTTTTTCATAGGATAGTGGGGCACACCTGACTATTTCTACATTTCTACACTGGGTTTGGGGGGGGCACACCTGACTGTTACTTCATTTCTTCGTAGGATGGGGGGCACACCTGACTATTTCTACATTTGTACACAGGATTGGGGAGAGGACACCTGACTTTTACTACAAGTGTATGTAGGATGGGGAGGCACATCTGACACTTGTGCACATTTGCTATGACCATACCCCTCAAGTGTACCAAATTACAAGGAACATACCTCATTTGGGGTCTTAAAAAGTTCCACATTGAAAAATTCTGTCACACAGTCAGCGTTAGGAATTTTTTAAAGTGAAATCCATTGTAAATAGAAATGAATCATATTAATTCATCAAAAGATCTTCTTTAAAAGTAAAACCAGCATATGTTAACCATCCTATGACCTTCCTAGTTGAAGTTGTCAGTAAGCCATTAGTATGTGTTCCACATTTTGCCTATTTGTTCCACATTATGAGGGCTAGTGTTCCTCATTTTTGAGATGGAAGGTTGCGAGCTATGTCTATGACTGTACTGGTATGTCAGGTACTCCATTCATTCTGTAGTCTTACCTATCATGCTGACTAGAGGCATACAGATCTTTTATTTACCTACATATTAGTTTCTGACTTCCTACCCTTCATAAATGACCCACTGCCTGACCTACTGTAGTCTGTCTGTGTACGCCTGGGGGGAGTTTACCCATAGGCCTCATTCAGAGGCCATAGCACAGCCATTGTTTGTGTTTGTCTACACCTGTCCTGCTGGCTGTGACTGTTGTTGGGTATGTGAACCCCCCTGACTAGCATGTGTGAGTCACTTACCTTGTGGGTGTCCCAGTATTGAGGGTGGTGCTGCAGGGCTGCCTATGTCAGATGCACATAGTACACACAGGTAGTGTAATGTTTGGCATCCCTTTTACTGTATGTGAGAGTCAGAGAGAGGTGTTATTCTCTGGGTCTCTCCTGTGTCAGTGTATCTGCTATGCATTGCCTCTTTGCCAAGGCCAGGGCATACTGGACATGCCTCCTTTTGCCTAGTGGGGCAGGTTCAGGTCGTTCCTCCTCTGAGTCACTCTGTGCCTGTGCAGACCTTGGCCATGGTGGGGGGCTGTGTGGCCCTGCCCCATGCTGTTCCTACTGCAGATGTTTCCGCAGGATCATATTGTGTAGCATGGCACATACAATGACAATTTGGGTACATGCAACTGGTGAGTACTGCAAGGCTCCGCCAGATATGTCCATGCACTGGAGCAGTGACTTGAGCATCCCAAACACATGCTCTACTATAATTCTGGTCTGTGCGTGTGCCTCATTATGGAGTTTTTGTTCCAGTGTGTGTGCATTTCTGATGGGTGTAATCAGCCATGGCTCCAGTACGTATCCAGCGTCCCCCACTAGATGACCATGAGGGATGTCTCCATTGGCAAATCTCTGGTACAGCATCATCAGATACCAGATGTGGTAATCGTGATAGCTTCCAGAGCAGCCAGCACCCACATTCATTATTATGCTTTGGGCATCGCACATGACCTGGAAGTTGTGGTTGATGTAGACCCTACTCCGCTCACTGGGTGGTGCTTTGATGCATATGTGCGTGCAGTTTATAGCACCCACTACCTCAGGATATTCTGCTATTTGGTGGAACAGTTGCATATTGCTGGCCAATGCCTCATGGGTGTTGGGGAAATATATGTGCTCACTGACATGTGTTGACATGGCATCCAGGAACTGGTGGAGTACCCTGGATGCTGATGCTTGTGAGATCCCCATCATATCCCCAATTGGCCTTTGGAAGCTACCTGTAGCTAGTATTTTTAAGCCTACACATACCTTGATACCCACTGGGATGGGTTCCCCTCTGTTAGTTCTGTGTGTCAGGCGTGGCCGGCACAGCTCAGCAATTTGCCGTAGGAGGTCCCTGTCCACCCTATAGCGCTCCACTATCTCCAGCTCATGTAGCCCCTGGTAGGTTACCTTGGGTCTGTACACTCTTCTCCATCTCCTCACTATGGGTTGGTCGACAGCATTCACATCCTCACCACCCTCAGCCTCTTCCACAAGTTGTTGTATGATAGCTGTTGCAGCCCATGTCATTTTGCTGTTGTGAGTGTTAAAAGTTCCACGCTTGTTTACACCGGTGATGTAAAGTGTGGGAAATACCAGAGGGGAAGATGTTTGCATAGTTTAAAGTAGTGTTCTGGGCTGGGCTGGTCTGCTACCTGTGTAATTGGCTGATTCTGATACATTTCACCTGCCAGCTATGCTAGTTCTCCTTAATTACCTTCCTACTGTGGTTTCCCTTCCCATTGCCTTCCTGTTTAAGTCCGGGGGCACGCTGCACAAACAGAGTGCTCAAATGTACACAGTACTGCTATTTCCTGGTTTAACTTAGATTTAAAACTTTTAAAACCTGGTGCGTGGAGCGCACACCCGCTTAGGCAATGTAAGGAGTGCTAGGCAGATTCAGACACACCCCCTAGATTAGCTGTGCTAAGCTAGGAGCAAACCAGGGCCACAGGACTCCAGTCCGCTTACAGTATGCCTGACACACCACCCCATGATGTCAGCTAACTCCTAGGCTTGCACCAAGCTAGTCCTACTCGTACACTGTTGGGACCTGACTCACATGCTGGGGAAAACTGGAATTCACTATCATTCCCCTCATTTGCATAGGATTGCCTGCTAATGCATAGTTACATGTCTCACACTGAGCCTCCCCCGTTAGCAACCACTACTCACTGGCCATGTTGTCTTCTGCCTGCCATTGACTTGCATGGCAAAATATTGATTTTAGTCAGAATGCTTAATTTATGTTTATTTTTGTTATTTTCCCCTGATCCCGTTTGCACGTTGCTGCCCTACGCTTAAACAGCCGAGATTGGCTAAAAAAAATAAAAGTCGATTTTTTATTTTTTTGGCTGTTTGCAATGCCAATGGCCTTATACTTGGCCATTGGCATGCTTCCTAACTGACATGCAGCCTTTGTTTGGAGTTGTCACAGCTCCATTTTGGATTTTGCAGAAATGTTCTCGGTTACTAACCAAGTACATTTCTGCAGCTTGCACTAGTCCTGCACTGCCAGTTGCATGCTTCCTGGATTGCAAATTCACCTCATTTGCATGGCTGTCTCCTGCAAATGGGGTGATTTGCATACAGGGGCTTAGTCTATGCAGGATTAGTGCAGGACCGCTCGTGCATGCCCCTGCAGGCTGTTCCTGGATCGCACAGCAGACATATTGCCTGCCAGAGCTCCTGCACTGATCTTGCATGCCATGCAAGGCATAGAGAATCCAGGGGTCTGTTTCTAAGGGAATTAAAATTAGAACTATAAGAAGCTAGAATGTGATGGATTGCCTGTGAGAAAGGGTTGGCATATTCTCCCTCCACCATCCCAACAATTGGTGGGTATACAACTTGTCAGGATTTATCACCCTGTTTCCCTGTTATTAATGATGTTGCGGAAATTAATGAGGATGAAAACACTTTCATCCCTTTAGATACACCACCTCTGGGAAGGTCAGGACATCTTTTAAACAAGAACAATTTATCATACAAATAACCCAGATGGTGGATTATCCAACACGTGTTAGGATGGGATAAATGAAAACTGGAAGGAAGGGACAGATGAGAGGGAGGGCAAGTGGGAGAATTAACTTGAATTAAAATCAGGTAGTTTAGAGATTATTCATAATAAGTACAGAGATTTTAAAATATTTAATTATAGTAGCTACCCTGTTACTAAAGCACATGCCAATCTTTTTGAATGTGGCAACACATTTATCCCTGAAAGGAGATCTTCTTTGAGTAATACCCTTATTGGAATTTAGATTATTTACACATAAATTAAACTTAGCCCTTTGGTTTAAAAATGGAAACAATGTTCTACCTTTGGTTTTTGGTAAGCCTAGTATATTTATTCTACCACCCCACCATGTCATTAATTTATTCAAGAAAATGTGTGAGAAAGATATAAGAGATATTTTAAGTTTTACCCCATTATTAGGCAAACATGGTAAAGGTACCAAGTTTAATTTGAAAAAGTTGACATGTTGAAAGCTATTTGTTCTAACAAGGACAATCATTTCATGAAAGCAAATAAGTGTGGAGATTTAGTAGTTATGAATTATTTTGATTATGTGGGAAGAATGGTAGATTTAATAATGGATGACACCTATGAAGAGATATCATTAAATAAAATTAATATTGCATATTATAAGATTGACTGTTTTGTTACTTGATTTTTTGAGGGAGGAGCAGTTAAGAAGGAGGTATTTAAGTTCATGGCTGTAAGTAAACGCATCACCCCCATCTATTTTTGGGACCCTAAGAGACATGAGGATGAATTTAATTCACCAATGAGACCAATGGTAGGTGCGGGTGGTTCCAAGACTGAACTTCTTGCAAAATTTATTGACTTTAAACTTAAAGTCTACAGTGATGATTTTTTTTTCTATTTTTTTAAAGGATGCTTTGGACTTTCTTGAAATTGGTTACTAATGAATTTTGCCATGATAAGTTGGTTTTCATGACCATTGATGAGTTTCCTCAATTCCACACTAGGAGGGCTTACAGTGGTTCAATTAATTTTTAATTACATCAACTAAATATGAAAATCAAAGTATTCATTTACTAGTTACTTTGATGGAGATCATTTTAAAGAATAATTTTATTTTCTTTGAGGGGCAATATTACCAACAATGTGTAGGGGTTGCTATGGGCATGACATGCGCTCCTTCATTTGCTAATTTGGTTTTGCTTGAGTCAGAAAAACGTTCTATTTTCAACACTGAATATGTAAAGTGTTGGAAGTCGTACACTTGTTTTAGATGATATGTGTATCTTCTGGATTGATTCCTTGGAAAAGATGTTTCTGTTGTTAAGCTATATTAATAACATTACATCTTTTCTAAAGTTCACATATCACATTTTTGAGGTTGAACTTTGTATTTGGATGTTAAAATAGCAAAAGATACAGTGAACTGTGGTTTTGTTTCCACTATTTTCAATAAACCGTCATATTCTTAATCTCTCTTACAGTAGGAGAGTTGTCATCCCTTTTAACAGAAAAGGGCTATGGTTAAGATCAAATGGTTCGGCATGCCAGGATGTTATTGGATAATACCACTTTTCAGAATGAGATCAGTGTACTTGTAGAGATGTTGAAAAGATGGGGTCAGCCTTATTCAGTGTTGGTTAATATCCAGTGTGAGGCTGTTATGAAAAGAATGGGTGGTACATATTTTTCCTTTGTTAGAAAGATCTTTAATACATCATAGTGGTAACAACAATGTCTTGAATAGTTCTAGATTTGATGCTGGCTTCAGATGTTCTATAGTTTTGTCCTTTTCCACTGACAGCTTCTCAATAAAAAGGGTTATTAAAAATAATCGGTGCATCCTTTTGGCAAGTAACTTAGTGAATTATGTGGGTTTAAAACCCTGTGTTATTTACAAGAGCTGATTTAACCTCGAGAATTTAATGGAAACCACACACAACCAGTACCTTTAAGTACCATAAAAAGAGAGGTACTTATACATAAGAGATGGTGAAGATGTTTTGATCATTGGCCAAATTCTTTAGCAGCAACTGGAGTAATTGTAGTTGCAACACTTAAAGGGTGGTTTACATCGCAAACTGTGACAGTTGCACAGCATTTTATATTGGTAAAACAGAACGTGAATTAATGAACAGGATTTATGAACATATATACATGATATTAAGAATAAAAGTAATGAGTGCTTTATATAAATATGTTGAAACGTTTCCAGACCACAAGTTTAATTTTCAGGTCTTGGAAAATGTTGTTTTCAACCCTAGGGGTGGACCGTGGGGTGAACGAATGGAGTTGTGTGAACTTAAATGAGAATTAATCACCAGTGCTGAAAATACCCCAGGGTTGAATGGGTATTCCTCCATTATGAGTGTGTTAAAGCTAAGGGCTTTCAGATTGTAAATGGAGCAAATATGTAAGTGCTTTATTTAGTGTTTGATGTTTATATTACTTTTTATTGTTATTATTTTGGATAGGTATTTTGTTCTGGTATTTAATTTAAGTACTGTTTTTAAATATATTTAGCACTGTAGTGTGTCTTTACTGTATTAATGGGACTGGCCTAGGATTATGTGACTTACTATGTAAGTTATTTAAATGTGACTTAAGTCTGTATCCATTTGGTTCTGATGAAATCCCAATTGTTATGAGGGATTAAAGCACTTAACCATTATTTTATTGTTTTTAGAAGTAATTTCATTTATATTTTTGAACTTCAATCTTTGTCTTGGGTTTACTAACAGTGACTTCTCTTACCTCTTTTGTGGTTATTTTATTTTGAAAGAGACAGCTTTGTGGTTTTACCTCACAGGTGAGGATTTGACACTCGGGTGGGGGGGCAGTACCTCCCATACTGATAAGTATCACGTCCAGTATGTTTGATCCTGTGGTTGGTGTGCACACTATTTGTCAAGGGCATTTGTGTTAATACTGTCCAGGAATCACTGTGCCTGTGAGTATGAGGCAGTGTATGTCTCCAGGTCTACAAGGAGGTAGTTAAAGTCTCCCATGAATTGGGTATTTAGTTTAATGGTGAGTGTCTCCAGTAGGTCTAATATGAGCTATGACATTAAAGGGACATAGAGTGTGACCTATATCTTACTAGGATATGGTATTGAACTTTGTCTATTTTTTCTGTACATAGTTAAACTCCAGGGCATCATCCTGTTTAACCAACGTAGAGTTATGCTTGTTACAATTATAGATTGAGACTCCAGTTTTTGTCTCTGTCAGTGCAGCTAATGGTCTAAATGTGTGAAAGGAACTGAAGCTTTGCACTGGCAGAGTACTTTCTGCGGATTTAAACCCAATCTTGGTAATGGCATATATGTCTATATTCTCTAGAGTGAAGAGATCTTGTAGGGTGTGGAGCTTCTTGTTTAGGCTACTAGCACTGAGCAATAACACCTTTAGGTTTCTTTGGGTTTTGTTTTGTTATGTTAGTGGGTTTGTCAATTTAGCATTGCCTAAAAAAGGTTCTAAGGGGGTGGATAAAGTTTTAGCCAATATTCATAAGTCTAGAGGAGACAGGTGCAGACCATCCTGTACAAAGCAACGTGGGTTGTTAACCATGTCCTCCTATGCTGGACAAATATTGAATCCCCCTGCAAGGACACCAGAAACTAAACCAGTTATTGAAATCAATCATCTTTTGCTCATACTGTGACATCATCCCTGATGAAAGCAGAATGGTGCTCAATGTAAGGCACATACCTGCCTGAGACACCTATTCAGAGAGATCAATAATGTCTCTCTTCATATACACCTGGATAGTACATCTCAGGTCATTAACGCCCACATGGACTATGATAGAATCATACCGATACCTTTGGTGCAGTATCATACCGGTACCTTTGGTGCAGTATCCTACCGGTACCTTTGGTGCAGTATCATACTGGTACCTTTGGTGTGGTGACTTTAGTGCATGTGTGTAACTTGGCTGATCCTTGCACCAAATAAGCAACTACCTGTTATCTTCTCCTTGTTCAGCCTGGTGAGTGGGGCATCTGTGTGCCATACAATGGAGTGTCCTATTACAGCAGTCCTATGTAATGTGTTTGACTGCTTTATGGGCTTTGCTGTTGGGGCTCCACTGGGTGTAGGCACATGTGTGGTGTTTGGTGTTACTTTTGGTGAGTACCTTTAGAGACTGATGAGGATAGGTGTTGCAATTTATAGGCATTTAGTAGGTCTTTGAGGTTCAGGAAGATTGCTTTTTAGTACCTCAGCATTGGTTGGTCTATGTGTGTGATGGACACTATGTGTGGTAGATGGGGTGTGTTCTTGACAACCTTGCTTGTATGTGGGACTTTTGCCACCTGTGAAATTGTGTATGTGCATCTCTCACATACTGTGTTTGTTTCTTTAAGGATTAAATGGTTGACTGTGAGCATGGAACAATTGCTACATTGTCTCAGGATTCCCATATCTACTAAGCTGGCTATGAAGACATTTGGAAATTTCACATCCTTGTTATCTGGACCTATATTTGGGTAGGCTACTTTAGGTCATGGGTTGGGTTTTACAGAGGTCCTTGGGTGGTCCCTGGAGTTTGGCACTAGACTAGGTTAAATTGTACTAAAATGTGATATTAGTGCAGTTTAATGTGCAAACTAGCTGCTCTAAGCGTTTCTCACTCGATAGCTTTGTTTTAGTCACACTAAGTTGCAGGTTGCCATTGTAAGCAAAAAGCATTACTTTCTGAGCATCTGTGTCCGCACAGCATGCTGCTAGCCTCTTGATGTAATAACACTAAGAAAGAGTGCCAATGACTGCAAGCTGATTGCTGTCATTCACTGAACGGTGGGTACCAGTAATGGCTAAGTCATGTAAATCAATAGTGTCTTAAGAAACAGGATTAAGTTAAATGAAATGAAGTGTGGCATCACCCCCACTGTTTAAATAAAATACAGTGGCTTATATTATAGATGGCACCCCTGAGATCTCAACTCCCCTGCTATGATCACTATGTAGTAACAGTAGTCAGGAAATCCTACCTTTTTTTCTGTGCACACTGCATTTTGTTCTAATGAAAGCAGTTATGCATTTATCAACGACTTCAAGTACTAATGCATCCCAAAGCACATACTATTAAGTCATGACTATGATCTCCTATCTACTTGTACAATTGTAGTCATGCAACCAGCAAACACCATGCTCGATCCCACATCAATAATACACCTAAACCAAGCACTAAACATCCCTTCAATTGACAAGACACTCTGTTTATTAAATTCTCCATAAGGATAACCCTCTTTCTTAGCATATTAGAACCAAGTCATGGTCCAAGCAAACTACAACATACACATACCATAACCTGTTTATTACCAAACAAATTAAAATAGCACAGCCTAACACAGATAACATGATCAAGAAACTTGAGCAAATAAATGATTTCATCAGTACCCATGACTCAGATATAATAGGAATTACTGAGTCCTGGTGCAAAGCCTCCTTCAACAGCCAAACTTCAACTTCCCAAACTAAAACTATATGTTCAATCCCTGAGTAGGCTCAAGAAATGGAAGAAGTACTCTCATACTAACCAAGAACATTAAATCATCTCTCATGGGTCAAAATATTTATTTTATTTTATTTTATTTGACATTTGTTAACCGGGTTGGCCCAATTAAGCTAGAAGCCTGTTCTCAGTGGAGACCCGAGGAGAAAAGCTCCTGTATATTATATACATAAATTCAAAGTAACATAGAATGATATATTTTAAGTTATACATAGTATTTAGAGTGGTTAATACAAAACAAAAAGACTGAGCAGAAAACTACAGTTTAAAAAAAATTACAATTGAAAGAAAGTGGCATCATTGTACACTTTGTACACTGGAATGTACACAGTATGTATATACAGCTGAGTCAAGGAAAGTACCAGATGGAGGCAGAAAGAAGTCACAGACTTTTAAGAGTTTCAGTAACAACAAACAAATAGAATATATTACATACATACATAATCACATTGTTAATAGACACCGTGGTCATGATCATTTCTACAAATGATCATGACACCAACTAACTAACCTTAAAAATAACTGTAATAACTGATCATGACACCAACTAACCTTAAAAATAACTGTAACAATTGATCATAACACCAACTAACTAACATTAAAAATAACTGTAATAACTGATCATGACACCAACTAACCTTAAAAATAACTGTAATAACTGATCATGACACCATCTAACTAATCTTAAAAATAACTGTAATAACTGATCATGACACCAATTAACTAAGCTTAAAAATAACTGTAATAACTGATCATGACACCATTTAACTAACCTTAAAAATAACTGTAATAACTGATCATGACACCAATTGACTTACCTTAAAAATAACTGTAATAACTGATCACGACACCAATTAACTAACCTTAAAAATAACTGTAATAACTGATCATGACACCAATTAACTAACCTGAAAAATAGCTGTAATAACTGATCATGACACCAATTAACTAACCTTAAAAATAGCTGTAATAACTGATCATGACACCAATTAACTAACCTTAAAAGCAACTGTAATAACTGATCATGACACCAACTAACTAATCTTAAAAATAACTGTAATAACTGATCATGACACCAACTAACTAACCTTAAAAATAACTGTAATAACTGATCATGACACCAATTAACTAACCTTAAAAATAACTGTAATAACTGATCATGACACCAATTGACTTACCTTAAAAATAACTGTAATAACTGATCATGACACCAGTTAACTAACCTTAAAAATAACTGTAATAACTGATCATGACACCAACTAACTAACCTTAAAAATAACTGTAATAATTGATCATGACACCAACTAACCTTAAAAATAACTGTAATAACTGATCATGACACCAACTAACTAACCTTAAAACTGACTGTAATAACTGATCACGACACCAATTAACTAACCTTAAAAATAACTGTAATAACTGATCATGACACCAATTGACTTACCTTAAAAATAACTGTAATAACGGATCATGACACCAACTAACTAACGTTAAAAATAACTGTAATAACTGATTATGACAGCAATTGACTTACCTTAAAAATAACTGTAATAACTGATCATGACACCAATTGACTTACCTTAAAAATAACTGTAATAACTGATCATGACACCAATTAACTAACCTTAAAAATAACTGTAATAACTGATCATGACACCAACTAACCTTAAAAATAACTGTAATAATTGATCATGACACCAACTAACCTTAAAAATAACTGTAATAACTGATCATGACACCAACTAACTAACCTTAAAAATAACTGTAATAACTGATCATGACACCAACTAACTAACCTTAAAAATAACTGTAATAACTGATCATGACACCAATTGACTAACCTTAAAAATAACTGTAATAACTGATCATGACACCAATTAACTAACCTTAAAAATAACTGTAATAACTGATCATGACACCAACTAACCTTAAAAATAACTGTAATAATTGATCATAACACCAACTAACTAACATTAAAAATAACTGTAATAACTGATCATGACACCAACTAACCTTAAAAATAACTGTAATAACTGATCATGACACCAACTAACTAACCTTAAAAATAACTGTAATAACCGATTATGACACCAACTGACTTACCTTAAAAATAATTGTAATAACCGATCATGACACCAATTAACTAACCTTAAAAATAACTGTAATAACTGATCATGACACCAACTAACTAACCTTAAAAATAACTGTAATAACTGATCATGACACCAATTGACTTACCTTAAAAATAACTGTAATAACTGATCATGACACCAATTAACTAACCTTAAAAATAACTGTAATAACTGATCATGACACCAACTAACTAGCCTTAAAAATAACTGTAATAACTGATCATGACACCAACTAACCTTAAAAATAGCTGTAATAACTTATTTTCATTTGCAGTTTCCTTAGCCTGTATCCCCTACCCTACAACACAAAAGTCTCAATCTCTCCAAATCCATAAATCCATGAAATATGTCATAATCCATGGAGATTTTAATTTAAACCTTCTTGATCTACAGGAGAAATCATGAAGCAAGAAAGAGAGCATGTGTTAAGTGCACAAAAATGGAATTAAACTTTGAGAAGTGATGGGCTGCCTATAGACTTATATTTAACGGGAAGGGAGAAGGTGACTACAGTTTGGAAATAAATCATTTAATAAGCTTTTGATGAGTGGTCCCTGCTGGAGGTTATAGAAAATGGGGGGGTCATTGTTGTAATTAATCAAGAAGGGAATAATCCTTTGTAAGTAGCCTTTAACAAACCAATTGCAATACTAAATAAGTATTGCAAAATGCTTATGGCCATGTTGGCAAAATGTTTGACCCTGCTCTTACTGCAATTCAGATCACTTCAGCTTTAGAGAAGGTAGGCACACACAGGATGATAACATCAAGACACAGATGATAATCCAGGATACTGAAATCAATGAAAAGGCTGTCCATATTTCCATATTTGCCCCTAATATAGAAAAAGCCTTTGATATGGGGGGATTAAATGTTAGCATTAGGCTGGTCATCCAGCCCATTTGGTTGATATGTGTACCAGAGAGTATATGAATGCTAAGATATGAGGACAGATCTCAGAATCTGCAAGGATAACTAGAGGAATGAGACAAGGATGTCCTCTGTCCCTCACTGATGTTCACAATATGCTTGGAATCCCTAGAAGTTAAAAATACAGTAATGAGGAATAAAGGGGTATAAAATGGGGCTATAGATCTTAAAATTTTGCTATAAACAGGTGATGTAATTGTTGCACTCAATAGTCCAGAAGATGATTTGGAGGAGATATTAAAGATAATGTTGGACATTGTAAAGGTCTCACATTATAAAACTAATGAAGATAAAATGAAGGCACTAAGTTTATATTTGGACAAACAAGAGTTAATAAAGGAAAGGCATTAGCAATGTTGGAAGGATAGTGAAGTTAGATATGTTGGTTTTAGTTGAAGGAAACATATGATGCATCAAAGGTCAAGCTTGAAAAGTGAATTTTACATCCATACGTTGAACACAAAACAAGTGGATTATGATTGGGGAGAACCAGTCATAACTTTCTGTAGTATATGAAACTTTACCTGCTCCTATAAATTACAAAACTTGCCATAAAAGGTGTAGTAGTGTTTTATCATAGGATCATAGGAGGTTACTAGGCTAATGGACCTAGGGCCCCTTACAAGCCTAGCCAAGTATAACCCCTGTTCCCAAGAGTATCAAGGTATTAAGAGGAACTAAGTCAACAACTACTGCCACTGTCCAAGAGGGACACAGATTAACACCTGGAGTGAATTTGCAGTTTCCCTTCCAATCATCAAAATTCCACTTAAATACCATCAGTGAGGCTCTGCTTCACCTGAATTGGAAGTTTGTTCCAGAGGAGAGGTAACCTCTGTGAGACATATCTGTCTCTCCAGCAAATCCTGTTGATGTCACATACTAGGTTGAGTTCCCTACAGTGAGTGTATCTTATGCCATTTGATTTATGAATGTGCAGCATTTCCATTAGAGAAGGATCTGAGATTGCTTTATATGCAAGGCAGGGATCAGCTCTGAGTATCATGACAGTGATTTCAGTCTGACAATGTATGAAGTGCTGAAAACCCAGAATTTTCATTGTAAGAAATTTTGATGTCATTCCAGATGCTGCAGGTGCCTGGTAAGGTACATACCAAAGGTGGCATTGTACATTATTATTTGCCTGATGAGTGAGGAGTATGGGGGGGGGTTATAACCTCTTTTGCTGTGGAAGCAATGCTCTTATGTATGAGGTGGGTGATATAGAAAGTCTTTCTTACCACTGTGGAGATGTTGTAGTTAAAGAAAAGGTTGCTGTCAACCTGTGTGCCCAAATCTCTAACCACTGATTGCATGTTTAGGGTGCTGTTATTAATGTGGTAATCTGTAGGTATGTCGCCCTTGCCAAAGGAGATGATAATGCATTTTTTTTCATTGTGTCTTAGTCCATGACTTTGACACTAGTCGTTTGTCTGTGTAAGTCCCTCTTGTAGGATGTTGACATTGTTTGGAGACTCAATGACTACACCCAGTTTGCAATCATCAGCAAACTTTGTCAGTCATAGGCCTTTTGTTTTAGTCTGCATATTAGAGTAGATTCCAAACAATGGGGACCCCAGCACAGATCCCTGTGGAACACCACTGATTATGTCTTTGCTGGTGGAGGTAGAGTCACCTATTTTGACTGTGTGCATTCTATCAGTGAGCCAGTTTGCACCCCACCTGACAATATATGGGCTGATCTCCAACTGGGTGAGTTGATCAATGATGCCTGAGTGAAGAATAGTGTCAGAAGTCTTGCCCAGGTATAGGTAGGCCACATGCATGGATTTGCCTTCATGCAGGGCTTTGGTGACTGTCTCAAAGAAGTCCACCAAGTTCAAGAAGCAGGATCTCACTTTAATGAAGCCTAACTGGGTCAGGTTGAGGATTTTGAGGACTACTATATCTTTGTTAATAAGGTCCATGATTATTCTTTCCATAGCTTTGGAGATTAGGTTGGTCAGGCTTATGGGTCTATAGTTCCCAGGGTCTGTGGAGGCTCTTCCTTTATGTAACAGGATGACAGTTGCTGTTTTCCATTCAGCAGGTACAAAACCACTGCTTAGACTGTGGTTAAAAAGAGTATCCAGCAGTTCAGCTAGTTCCTGTTTAAATCCATTAAAAATACAGCCTGGGATATTATCAGGTCCCATAAATGCTGTATTGTTGGCTTTGGAGGGAGTGTTTATGACCTACTCCTTGGAGATACTTGGTAGAAGGTAGGTGGTCTGCATGCTTTGGGGATATGTGGCTTTGATAGGGGGAGAAGTTTTCACTGAACCTGTCAGCAAGCAGGTTGGCTATTTCTGTGGGCTCAGTATATGTGGTGCCATTAACAACCAGTTCTGTGCAGTTCTGGTTTTTTCCTTGAAAGCTATAAATTACATACCACTGCCATATGGAGATTGGACACCACAGAAAAGTGACAAAAAGCTGCTAAATACTTCATAGGATCATAGGATCACAGAAGGTTACTAGACTATCAACCCGGAGGTAATTTCAAGCCTAGCCATTTTATCCCAATGTAATACCATAGATACTCTAGTCAATACCCAGGATTGTATTTATTAATGGCTGCCCATGTCCATGAGGGTGAGGGCACTATCCCCAGTAAGAATTTACTGAGCCCTATCCACTCGTCCAGATACCTTTTGAACGGTGTCATAGAGGTTCTCTGCTTCACATGTATTGGCAACCTATTCCAAAAATGTGACATTCATTGGGAGACCCCACTCAGCACACCCTATTCAAGTTACAGGCCACATTTTGGTCCCTGGAATGGGTAGCTCATTGATTTATGGATGTGCAGCAAATTCATTAGGTTTGGGTCTGAGACTGATCTGTAAGCCAGGCATAAGTCTACCCTGAGAAGTCTATACAATACTGAGTACAGTGACAGACACTTTAGTCGGTCTGTGTAAGACACATGTTGGAGTCCCTTGATCTTCTTAGTTACGAACCTCTGAGGTCTCACTAATTTCTGCAGATGCTTTGTACAGTACATGCCAAAAGGGGTGTTATATTTAATTATGGGCCTGATTAGTGATGAGTATATATTATAACCTTGTTTGCTCTAGAGGTTATGCCTTTCTAATCGGGTGTGCTATGTAGAAAGCCTTCCTTACTACAGTAGACCCATGGTGGTCAAAGTTAAGGTCACAGTCTACTTGTGATATCTGATCTTTTACCACTTCATTGGTACTGTACACAGAGTATTGTTGCTAATTTAATAGCATGAAGGGACATTGCTTTTACCGAAGGGAATGATGATGCATTTCTTTGCATTTAATTTGAGACTGTGACTAAGACACCAGTTGTTGGTTTGTGTAATACCCTCCTGAAATATTCTGACATCATTTGGGGATTCAATAATTGTACCCAGTTTGCAGTCGTCTCCAAACTTGGTCAGCCACAGCCCCTTAGTTTTGATGTACTAGGGCACCATTTCTATTTTGAAAGAAAAAGAATTATGTAAGAGGTTTTTAACAGCTTCCCACCACTCTTCTGTTGTGGCCACTGACCACTGTAATGTTGTTGTACAAGACTAGTAATTAACAGTGGTCAATGGGGCTTAATAAAGGTAGATGCCAGAAAGGTGCTTAATAGTCTGTCTTTTCCCAGTTTTGGAGTATAATTATGGTGCTCCATGCACTACATTAGTATAACTTGATTTCGTAGTGTAATAAATAGGCAGAGTAGTGTACTTATAGCTATAGCCATGTATAAGTCTATGTCAAGCCTTTGAACTATAAAAAGTTTGAATGCCAAGACGTAGATCAAAACAGTTTGAATCATAAAGATTTGAAAGCACAAGACCTTGAATCACAAAGATTTGCATAAAAATAAAGCTGGTTTTTTTTTCAGCTGGGTGCAAGCCCTAGTACATCCCCTCACACCCCCTGCTACTGAAATGTACCGATTCCAAAATCTTACTTCAGTGGGGAACGAGCAAATTCCCTATTCCCCAATGAACCATAGTCTTGTTTATTTAAATACTGCCAATGTTCAAAAAGTTAATTTTCAAACTCCACAGCTGATATTTGAAGTCCTCAGTCTCTTGAGAGTTTGAGCACTTGACGGGATCCCCTATATATATATATATATATATATATATATATATATATATATATATATATATATATATGTATATATATACATATCTATATGTATATATATACATATACATATATATATATATATAAAATATCTGCATCTATAACTATATAGCTATATCTATATCTATATCTATGTCTATGTCTATATTTAAAATGTATCTGTATCTGTATCTATATCTGTATCTATATCTATATCTATATCTATATCTATGTCTATATCTATGTCTGTATCTGTATCTATATCTGTATCTATATCTATATTTATATCTATATCATGTTAGTATTGGCTTGAAGTTTTATGGATTGTGGTGCCGATTTTATTGCAGAAAGTAAATGTATATCCTATCTTTTAACATAAAATGAGAGAAAAAACTGCATTAATAACATTGGATAAATAGTTTTAAATAATGAGACATGGTAATGAACAGTTGGTTTAAGTGTGGCTGTTAATATATAAGAATCTGTCTAAAACTGGCCTGTTCTTTTTTCTTAGGGCCTGTATGACTGTTTCTGCAGTTTGTGGTTTATGTGAGGTACCAAAGAATGATAATAGAATTATATCAATTCAGTTTATACATTATTTTATGGGTGAGAAATGGTCTGTGATGTGTGTGTGTGTGTGTGTGTGTGTGTGTGTGTGTGTGTGTGTGTGTGTGTGTGTGTGTGTGTGTGTGTGTGTGTGTGTGTATACACATGTGTGGATGTGCATGCATACGTTGCCCCACTGCAGACCCGTGTTAATGCTTATTAAATCCATTCTCCAAGGTGAGGGTCACTACTTGTTTATCAGTGAGTTGTAGATCATCCAACTGACTATCAACAATTGTTAATGTAGACCATATAAGAAATATATAAATGTATATAGAGAGAGAGTGACAGGGAGATAGAGATAAGGATAGAGATATAATTTAAGCAATAAGATCAGTCTGATAAGAATATGTTTTATCTTCAAAAGTAAATTAAATTAATCCAAAGAGAAATTACATTTTTGAAATTAAAACTAACATCATAGTTTCATGTTTAAGGTCAGATTTTATAATAACTGCTTAATATTTCCATTGATAACAATTTCAGTTATAGCCGATGTGTTTAATATAAGTAATCACATATGCATATTTATCAATATGGCATCGGCTTTATTACTGTTATTATTATTACCAGAAACAAAGAGCATGTGACCATGATGCCCCCCCCAAAATAAAAAAAAAAAACAACTTAACCAAAAATACCAAGCACATGTATTTGATGTAGGGGACCAACATAGCTTCCTGGTTAGGGGTAAAAAACATTTTATTATTGTTTTAATTAATTCTGATGAAGTCATAATCAAGCACTTAACCTATGTTTGATTAAAATAAAACAGCTTATTAGACAGAAATCACATGCTGCAAAATGATGTTTTGCTTATTCAGTACAGCAAACTCCCTTCTCTGCTGATACATTTCTCTTCATACAGTGCTAAACAAAACATCTATACTGTTAACAGTAAAAAATTAATTAATTAATTAATTAATTAATTAATTAATTGATAGCAATAAGAACTCTAACTTCCATTGTAAAACAAATAAATTCATATTGCTAATAGAGCTTCCTAAGGTTCAGGCAAACCTGCTACGATACAGGAACTTGCACAAACTCAAACAGTGAACCTGATGAGCTACCAACAATGTAAGCTTACACAGCACCATATATTCTCATTACCGTATGACAATGATGAGCCTGGATCTGCCATCATGCCTACTGACTGCAATAGCTTTATCAATCTTAGCTATGCTTGATGGTACAGTATAACATAGAGTTTCTGCTACAACACACAGAATCTGTTAGGCTGCAGGGTCATGGCTGAAATGCGTATAGGAGCATACCATAGGCCACTGCGTGTAATATAGTCCTGTGTGCAATTCCTAGACACACACACAGACCTTTGTGCACCCTGTTAGTGACCGCAGTCCATGTCTATGAACTGCAGTCTAGCATGGTAATATACTAGACGTGGTACAAAGAGAGAGCTTATACCTCTCCACCAGGGTTTGTCTGATGTGGTTTGATTACGCTTATGTTACTGGTGCAAAAACTAGTGAAGATAACAAGAAATCTTTTGTTCTGCTTTTTAACTGTTGCAGGTTTTGATAAATATGAACCAGTTTGGGTATACATTTTAGAATCAGCACAGCAACATTTTACAAAATGTGTATAAGATATTATAAATTAAATTTGTCTAAAACCTTTAAAATAAGATCAGTCTACTGAACTGAATACTTTCTCCTTGTCAAGACCGATTAAAGACTTTCTTTTTCATAAATAACGCATTAACTAAGATGGTTAATACTTCTGTTATATTATTTTGTCTTTAATGTTTCAATTAAATCTTTTCTAGTCTTAATGAATTAAAGATGGAATTAGGGTGCTAATTCTGCCTATTGTTATGGTATTAAAATATATGCAATGATATTCTTGTACAACTGTTATAATAAATTGGATCATTATCTTGTTTTAGAATGGAATCTATACCAGAATGTTTTCACAAGGGAGCAAAAGTTTTATTTTCCGTGACTAAGTTATATAGATGAGAGAATATAAAAAAAATTATGTGGAAATACCTTGTGTATTTCTGGAAGCAAACTGTATAGACATTGGGATATTGCTGACATTTAAAGGTTTAACTTTTTAATTAGTAACATGTTAGTACATATATGCAGATGAATAACAAGCTCTTCAGTTAGTACTTATTAATATCATGATTAAGTTAAAAATTCATATTGCACTCTAACATTTTTGTCATGCTATAAATTTTGTCAACATGGAAGGTGGTATTTATAGACCTTTTACTCATTGTGAACACTCATTAATGTGAGCTGGTGCTTTGTTATTTTGTTATAGTTTGGAAGAATGTGGTTAGTGTGGCTCGAAATGCATCTCAAATAAATATTTCCACACTGAAGTTACTACTTTTCTGTAGTTTGATAATTGTCTGTCACCATCTCCTCACCCAGTATGTGAGTGGCAGCAGAAGGAGAAACGTAGACAATTCCTACAATCAGTTAGGGTAGGGCCCAGCAAGAGATAAGCCATGTAGTACTCTCTGATTGAATATTCTTCCTAAATAGAAGAATAACACTGCTTAACCTAAGAATGTTCTAGCATAACCAGAAGGCAGGTTTCATGGTCTGATTTAAATGATGGTAGAAATATCAAGATCCTTATGGGTAGTCAAAGTCTTCATGAGGTCTTTAATGTTGTCTAAGCTGTCTCATTTAGAAGTGGTACATTTAGACAATAACTCTGTGACTGTATGATTTGACCAACTAAGTAATTGCAAGGGAACAGTAACTAGGATGTGACAAAGAGAGTGGCAGGCAGCTTCAGGTACAAACTGACAAGGGACATGATCAGCAGTGCTGAAGAGCTAGCTATAAGAAGTAATGTAACCCGCAGGCTGCATAATATAAAATCAAGAACTGAAAAATCCCAAATCTCCTCAAACACTGATAAGGAACCTGAAATAATTTTAATGAGCAAATGCTTTTGTCTGTCCTACCACAAGATTTCGAAAAAAAAAAAATATATATATATATATATATATATATATATATATATATATATATATATATATATATATATATATATATATATATATATATATATATAATGATTACCAAGTTTAAATAACCCTCCTAATATCACATAATAAAATCACATGACAAGAAACTTAAAAATCAACTACTGTACAATTTATAATAATACTAATACATTACAGTTTATAAAACTATTATTATTACACATTTATCATCTTTTAACATTTGAAGGATGCATCTTTAAAAAACATTTTTTATTTTAAACACCATTCAACCTGGTGTTTTACCAGCCATTAATTTAATTTGCCAATTAGTTTCCTAGCTTATAGATGTTTTTGTAATCACGTCTATAGTCCAGAGGTACTTTTCAAGCACTAAAAAAAATTAAATGAAGAACATGTACAAGAATGCATAAATAATCCATTATTTTCATTATGTCTTTTAATTTACTAATAATATTATTTTTCTCAACTGTGTGGTGCTCATTCCTACATAAAAAACTATCACACAAGCAGCATACAGCAATGTAAACTATTCCTTGTAATCTGCAATTATAATAATCCCAATAAAATAATCTCTCCAGTATGCTAAAAAATAAAAAAAAAAATAGACCTTCAAAAATGTACCTACAAATATAACAATCCACACACTTAAAAGTACATTTTTATTATTAAGAATATTAGATGATCTAATGAAAGTGTCATCTCTGTTCAACAAAGTTTTCCAACTATGTTAATTCAGAAAGGAAAAAAAGTGATTATTCTCATCTAACTGTGGAGGGTTCTGAATTACCTAAAATTATTTTCCAATTGTTAACTATAATACTTTCTTAAGGAATCAGTATCTAAATGGATATCCAATCCTAATGACTTATTTCCATCACAAGTGTTTCCTGTATTAAGACCATCTGTAGTGTTAATGTTACCTTGTCCATTAATTTCTAATATAGGGCATTGTGAATTTTGTTTACTACAATAATGTAATGATTTCTTAAAATTGGCAAATTGTGAACATCTTTTCCCTGTAATTTCAAACCTTACTTTATTAAGCCATTCTGTGTCAAACTTTTCAATATGAACATAAGTTTAACACAACTTAGCTCTTCAAGAAACCTATCATCTAAAATAGCTTACCCAGAAATGTATCATTTGTCCCCTAGGAATATTCTTCTTCATGGATTTATGATGTCCATTACTAAAATGGAGGTAATTATTAACAAACATTTTCTTCCTTTAATCTGTACTATGAAATACCTTGTTTACTACATCCATAAAAATATTGACATCTAAAAAAATATATTATTATCTTCATTATCTAAAACAAATTTGAAAAAACACAGCTGAATTGTTAATACTTTCAGTCAATGCAGTCATATCAGATACCATTCCTTTCCATAAAACATTAAATCATCTGCAAACTTTTATAAAATAGCACATGATCAAAATATTCAGCACATGGCAAGATGTTTCTTTCCCACCATACAACAAATTGATTGGCATATAAGGGCAGAACACTAGACTCCATTGTCTTTGCTTTTAATTGGTGGTAATAAGTGCCATTAAATAAAAAAAATAAGTATTCTGCATAATGAGTTCCATCAGCAGACATATCATATTAGTATTAATATTGTCGAATCTAGTATAAGGTGTCAAGTAGTACCTCAAGGATTAACTGTAAATAGAGATACCATATCTAAGGTGAACATAATCTCTGTCTATGCAGAATTATGATTCTTTAAATGATATAAAAAATCCCATGAATCTATAGTATATGAAGGTTATTTCTGTATTATTGGATTTAAGATATAATCCACAAACAAAGAAATACCTTCAGTAATAGATCCTGCAGCTGAAACAATAGGCCTAAGGGGGCATTGATAACAATCTTTATTAATTTTAGGGATGACAAACTATACCATATACTTAAGTAATGACACATGCAAAAATCATAACCTTTTTCAGTAATATAACCTTGTACCAATAAATCCTGCAACATATGATAAATAAACTCATATCAGAAAAAACTCTCCTGAAAATAATTCAGCAAAACAATTGAATGCCAGCAGACAGATAGGATCCGATAAATAATTTAAATAACATCATATCAGATTCAGTGATAAAAAATAATCAAAAAATGATGCATTTATATAGTAGCTAAACTACACCCTATTGGTGCAATTATAATTGCTCATTAAGTCCAGGTGTAAATAGTGCTCCTAATATAGTAATCCATTTCTTTTCTTTAGTATCAAGTGAAGAGTGCCATCCTGTCTTATTAAATCAATTATCCCTTATGATATCAATTACTGTAAAAGAAAATTTGGCATTGGAATGTTTCAAACAATGTTTGGACAGAGCATTATTAGATTTTTTAGTTCTAATATTGCTCATATGTTCTAAGGCCTGGAAGTCTGGCCAACATAAAAGGCGCCACAGCTACATGTTACAAGATAAACAAGCCACTCACTACTGCAATTTGCAAAGAATGATATATCATAAACCCTAGGACAATTCCTGCTAGTAAACTCTTTTGTCTTTGTTATCTTGTCACAGGGTTTGAACAAAAGATGTATTGTCAGTATGATGTGTATGCTTATAATGATTAAAATGGGAAGCAAGATTTCTCCCTTTTCAAAAAGAGAACAAACATTTGTCAGATAATATAGTAGTTACAAACCTGATTGGCTGTGTGACACTGTTGTCCTTATTTTGTATTTTAAAAAATCTTTTTGATGACATGTCCCATAGGATAACCTCTGTCACGAAATCTATTGGTGAGATCAAGTCTATCTTTTTCAAAATCCTCTGGCTGAGAACAAATTCTTCTGGAGCGAATAAATTGTGATTTAGGTATGTTTTTGGCAATGTGTGGATGATGAGCTGGAGGCGAAGGACAGTGTTGTATTTGGGATATTTCTGTTTAGTTATTAATACATCAATAAAGGTAATTGTTTGCACATGGTAATTGATGGTCTCCACACCATCCAGCAATCAACCAAGTACCTCCTCCAAATATCAATTTCAGCCAGGTAAATATTATGGCTAACATCATATATAATATATTCTTCAATATAAGCCATAAAAAGGTCGGCATAAATGGGAGCAAAAGATGCTCCCATAGCCGTACCCTTCACTTGCCAAAAACATACATCTTCATAAAAGAACACATTCTGTGTTAGAACCAATTCAGCCATACAGACCAGAAAATTATTGAAATCCTCATCATAAATGTCCAGTGAGCACATCAGCCAATCAGGTTCCAACTGAACATCAGAAATAATTTGTAAGAATTCAGTTGTATCCTGTAAGTGAGACCATACATGTGTCAACAAAGGTTTCAGATGTTTAGTCAAATACAAAGATAATGGTTCAGTTAAATATCCACGGCCAGAAACAATAGGTCTTCCAGGCGGGTTGTGGGGGTGCTTTATGAATTAGGAAGAAAATAAATATATTGATTTGTTGAATCAGAAATAGTTAACTGTTGTAAGTGAAAATCAAAATGAGGCCAGTATCCTAAGCACAACAAGAAAAATCATCAATGTGTTGTTTGAATCTGTGTATGGGGCTGAGACACAAAGATAAATTATTAGATTTGAATCTTTGAGAACCATGTTTTGAAACAATTGCACAACAGGATATATAGGAGGCATGTACTTAGACTTGTGATAAATAAATTTGTCCTCATCTGAAAAACCATAATCAACACCAAACTGTAATTTTAGATTTAATACTCTACAAAAATCCAAACATAAACAACAAAACCAGGAATGAATGTAAGACCTTTGTTTAATATAGCAATATGAGTGGGAGACAAAACAAAATCAGATAAATTCAAAACATTTGAATTGTTATTACTTATTTCTGTGTCACCATTTGTAATAAGCTCTGAATATTCTGAACGTTTTTTATGTTTCCTGTCCCCACGTTTGTATTTCCCCCTAACAGATATTTGTTATGGGCACTATTTTATATTTATCTACATTAGTCAACATATTTTCAATAGCACAAGTATAATCAAACTATTTCATAATGACTAGACCACCCTCCTTTACTCCCTTCCACAAATCTAAGATTTTTCCTCTACATTAATTAATGAAGAACTGCCAACCATGTACGAGAAAAGTGGCAGGATTCATTTCCTAAGTTGTGGCTGATATTGTAGATGCAGAAATGAATGTGTTTAGAAGCTTTACTGTACCAAAAAGCTTGGACTAACTGGAAGATGATACAGTGGAGACCTTCTGGAACAGGTGAGGCTTTATAGGCAACTTTTGGCAAACTGTGCCTCCCATAATCCCAGGGAAATGAACTTTGAAGTTAAACCCCTAACATGCTGGTTCTTGCTTATGATGCCCTGCGGGGATCAGATATAATTCTCCACATTTTGTAACATAATATCCAGGAATTTGTTTAGTGTTCATGAGGCAGTTCTAGGATATCTTTAACATGTCCTCCATAGGTTGTCATAAGGTTCCTGTAGCTAAGATGGCTAAAACCACTCATACCTTTATATCCACATGAATAGTTTCATCATGCATCTACTTTTATTCCATTTGTGGATAATGCAATTTGACTAGATCTCTTGCAGTCTTCCTTTTTACATAGAAATGGTCCACAATCTGCTGATCTGTGAGCTGATGGTACATCAGGTACTGTCTTTACCTCTTCCATTGCTAGTGATGACTGCAACACAACATTATAGAGTTGGTGTGCTGTTTCTACTGTTGTAACTCCTAACATCATTCCTATCATGCACTCTGTGAATTCTAGGGTTCAAAATGGGCACACATCCCAGAAGAGTATATGTTTCTGAATCAGTCTGCCATTTTTTTTTTTCATTATCATTTGAATTCTCCATCTGGCTCATTTGCATGGGATTCCTTATCTACACATAAATGAACAGTCATTAGCATGCACTGCACACAGAATTATTTTGATACAAACACGACCATGCTGTCTATGTCGTAGAATCACCTAAACCCTGTAAATGACCACTGCTTGTGCTAATTTGCAATGCACAATGTGTGACATGTATATCAGTCCCAACCTCTCAATAAGCTAGGGATGGCTGGAATCAGAGATTGCCATTTTATAGCCTAATTATGATGATCAACTAAAAGAAAAACAAACACAATACTGAAAGAAAAAATACTAAAGTGTAACGTAAGACATTTGCAATCCAATGTTTCTTGTCTTGGAAAAAAAATGCCAAACAATGCATGATGTAAAAGTATACTGCTTTAAATGAATTCAGCTGAGTGACAAATACAAATATTTCAATAATGAATAAGATAAACAAACCTCTGCCAGAAAAATTATACTGTAGCTAATGACAGCATCTTACAGAACCAGGAGCAAACTGCATACAGACCTCACCCACATAAAGAGATATTAAATGAAATGATGTAACGATATAAACAGAAGCTGTTTCGAAAACCAGTACAAACAAAATATAAAAATCTGGTGCAGCTGCCTGTGTGAAAACCAGCCAAGATATGAAGTAATCAAAGATGAATTTCAAAGCACTGTTTCTTGTGCCTTGTGTAAGCAGTTGTCCAGACATAGAGAAACATAAAAGTTCATAATAGGTGGCTCCAGAGTTTGTTCAAATTACAGTTCTTGCCAATACATTTGCTTATTTGAGCAGGTCACAAAACGGTTATAAAATACAGCTTTATTTACAGTTCATGAGTGGCTGTGTTGAAGGCAAACTTTTGGCCTAGCCAGCAGAAAGAAGCTGCTGGTCCACAAAAGGCATTAAGCAGCTGGACACATCTGCGAGAATTAATTAAGGGGAAGGGATAGGGACAGAAGGAGCAGCACTTCAGATAGCAGAAAGAAGCTGCTGGTCCACAAAAGGCATTAAGCAGCTGGACACATCAAGGAGAGAGAGAGGAGTGAGAGAAGGACCAATGTTATAGAGATCAGAATGAAACTGTTGTTCCACAAAAAAGCTTTTAGCAGCTGAATACATGTGCAGGAATGAATCAGGAGGAGAGGGCAATGGGCAGAAGCAGCAGCGCGGTAGATGACTAGGAAGGTCACCGAGTAGACAACTGCATTTCTTGCATGAAGCCTCATGGAAGGGGGCTATATGTTCCTTACAGAGTTACTTGTACACACAAGCAGAGACTAGTAATGAATGATATCTATTACACGGAAAGACAGAAATGGGGCATAAGGTCATCGGCCTGTTTTTTTGTCATAAATAATAACTTCTACCTGTTTAATAACTATAAAATTATTATTAATGAAATTAGTTCAGCAAAACAGCAAATGGTTAGAAAATGTGTCTAGAAATCTTGACTATAAAAAACAAAATCAATATTAGGATTTAAAAGACCATCCTTAAATTATGACAGTTCAGGGCCCTTTTGAAGGGTCTTCAGAGTTACACACCTGAATCAGTGAAGGTGATTTTCCTCACTGGACTTAAACCAGGTAGGTGTTAGGGTAACTCCTGGAACAACTAGCAGCAATTCACTTATTAATCATAAGAGGTCTCTGAATGCTATAGGGTAAGTAGGAAACATAACGTAAATTATAGTATTTTAAACCCAGGTCTGGCAGCAACTGGCAATCATTGCAAATTCCACAGTGAGGTGTAGCACAACTTTAAAAAGAAGCTTCTTCAAAAACCTTGCAGCACTCCTTTATTTACAGGAAGGGTTACAACAGATTGTTAAAGAGATTAGGAAGAACAGAGATAGAGGAAAGATTATTTTTGTGGGTATGTTGGGGTGATGTACATGGAACACAGGGAACATATATTGAACAACAATTGATGGCAATAACTGAGATGAGGACTGGGGAGCAACTTAGATGCAGCAAATTTAAATGTGACATTAAATCCAATAAAATACATGATATTCTGGCAGTTGAGTACCATAGTAAGATGAAAAAAGTTTGGGAGGAGAAGTGGGGGGTATATATGGAGAAAATACATTTACATGGACAATATTGTTCAAAATAATTGGTGGGAAAGGTTCTTGAAGAGGGATCAAGAAAGAGGGCATATTATGATAATAGGTATTAAACATAGATGGATATTATCCCATGGTGAGGGAAATGGCTGTAGTGGTTAACACTGGATAGGGAGAAGATGGAAATGGATAAGTTAAGAAAAACTAGTTTATTTATTTAGTTATTTACTTATTTATGCTTTGTTCACCAGGTAAGTGTACTGGTCCAAAGACTCTTTCAGCCATGACCGAGGCCACTACTGGAAGGAAAATTCCAACTAAAGAATATTTTAAACATAACTATTTCATAAGGTACAGCAACAGAAGGTTACATCAACATTACTTCATTAGAGGGAAAACAAGCTAAAAAAGCACATTTACAAAACGTTAAGTGCCCCTACGTTCCAGAAAAGAACAGTAGAAAATATATTATATAGCTATTACTAATCTGATACATAGGGCTTGCATAGATGCAGGTCGGCAATGTGCTCAGGTGTTAGGTAAGCTGGTTGCTAAAGCAATATGTAATACAACCTATAAGAATGGAAGCTAAATTACAAAGGTGGAGGAGAAACCTTTTATTTAAAGAACTCCATAAGGCAAGAGACACTTACAAACATTATGACACAAGTGACAGTTGACAATTTTGTGGGGTGGGGGGTGTTTAAAGAAAGCTGATGGGAAGGCTTGAAAACATCAGTAATTAAGAAATAGATTAATGGGAGTGGGAAAAGTAAAAAAAGTGGGGGCAGGAAACCTGAATATGACAATTGGATCTTAATTTACTGGAGGTGCAGCAGGAGTTGTAGGAGGCAAGGGAAGGCAGGGATAGGAAAGTAGAACAACATCTCCAGTGGAAAACAGGCACAGAGGATTGTGAAGTGAGGAAATACACATTAAAAGACTTTATCTGGATACAATAGGAGATAATGGGGTAAGGGCTAACAAATAAATTTAAGAAAAGGCAGCTGCAGAAAGGAGTCAAAGGGGTTAAAGGTGAGGATGAAATAATGACTCATAATAATGCAAATGAGAAGCTTGCCCAAATATTCAGAGATCTCTGCTGGCACCTCTGTACTACAGAAAATTGGAACCTTTCTGAACAGACATAGATGGAAAATAAAACCATGATAGAAGTCAGGGACAGGCAAATTAAAGAGGTAGTGAACACAGCCATTTTGGAGTGAAGGGGTGAAGGGGCAAGGTGGCCTAACTGCAACCCATAACAAGTTTTCCAACAGGGGAAGAGGTGAGGAGAGTTTGATAAAGGTGGTAACAGAAGACTTTATTAAGATAGCAGAGATAACAAATACCCCATTCAATGAATCAAACAAGAATAGTGATCCTGCCAAGAGATGGAGGTGATCTGACTGACTCGGAGAACTACTGTCGTATCTGACTAATTAATGCACTCATTAATATTATGGTTAAAGATTTAGCATCTTGAATAGGACTGAAGCTGGTAAGTATAAGGAAGTGGTATATTTAGTGAGCATCATCTGTCTTGTGAGAAGAATGGATAAGAAAGGTCATAGCAGGGCAGAAGTGGTCTGGTTTGATATGAAGAAAGCCTTTGATGCAACAGGATTACATTTTTGTTCAAAGTTCTGAGACATGGCAGTTTTGTGGACTGATTTAGGAATTTACAGAAGACATATAAATAGCCATAGCTGGAATGTTTCTTTATTGAGGGTCTAAGGAAATTAGTGCTGGCCTAGGCCTGTTGAGATAGAAGAACTATTGAAAGACATAAGACTGCTAGTAAAACTGGAGGAGAAGTAGGAGGTTTGGCTTCATTCTGATCATTTGCTAATAACTGTAGTTTGATGACAGAGCAAGGAGATGAAGAACAAGATGTAGGGATGAAGATATCTGAGGAACTCAATGGGATATTAGGGTGATAAGAAAAAATAGGGTACTGGTGGGATTAGGAAGGGCCAGAAGAAAAGCCAGGAAAATATTAGCTGATATATTTTGAATTAGTGAAGACTAATGTGTTGGAAAATGCTAAACATAGGAGCAATAGGGAGAGGAGTGGGTAGGGTAGGCTCACTAATGCACCGAGTTCCACGGTTAATTTAATAATTGTGCCAGTAATCTTTCACATGGTTAGGAACATCTTGAGTTCACCAGATGATGTTACATAAAGCAAACTTAGGAAGAGCTAGAGGGGTGAGTAATAGGAATAGTGAAGGAATAATTAAGAGCAGTCAGACCGTAAGAGATGTTAGCTAGGTGTAAGAGAAGTGGCAGTGGGGAAAGGTAATTTGACATTGAAGAATCATGTAGGGGGAGCAGAATGGACATCTTAACATGGATGGGAATAAGGAGGTGGGAGGCAAAAGATTATCATGGATATAATAACAGCTAGCAAGGAAGTATGATAATAAGGAAAGACATGAAATAGGAAGTCATACAAGTAGGTAAACTCTGGGTTTTGAGAGGATGGTGACACGTTATAGAAGCCAAACTCATATGGAGATGAGGAAATGGGCAACATTGTTTACAAGCCAGTTTACAGAAGCACTAAGACAGGTTAGACTTGAATTCAGGTCCCCTAAATACTTGGTAGAGAAGGAGGGTTTACTGGAGGTTGATTGGGAATGATACTTGCAGTTTATGGACAGATGGATAGGAAAAATAAAACGATAAAAGAATATCAGTTGAAAATGAAAAACAGAATCACCATGTAAGAACTGATGCCAGATTCCTAGAAGTGTGATACACATGGCTATAGTAACAAAATAAGATATAGTCACTTTTAAGGAAACTCAGATAAAATGGAAAATGAAGGAAGGCATAATAAACAGGGAAGGAAATGGGAAGTTATATGAGAAGGCAGCATGCATACTTCTCAACTGTCCAGATTTTCGCAGAATGTCCAGTTTTTGTATTATATTTTTGGTCTGTTCCTCATAAAATTTGTGTTTTTCTGGGTTGTTGAGGCAAATCAGTGAGGACTGAATTCACTAAATAATGACAGTCATTTGAGTTTCAGACTTTATATCCTTCAGAAAATGCATTGCTAACACAAGACTTTTTATTCTAACAACTTTCTAAGTTTATAAGAGCAATATTTAAAATTAAGACCTATTTTTGAAGCTTTGACAGCCCATTATGTTTGGCTTTGTCCAGATTCTTTGGGCTGTAAGGTTGTGAAGTACGGCTACATGGTTTTGAAGATGTGGTACCTAGGATCCATTCATGCAAACTCCAAGAAGATGTCTGCTTATGCCTTAAAGGTTAGAGAAGGAAGAATGGGGGGAAGAATGTTGGAAGGTGTTGGAAGTGTATTAAAGAGGAACTTATTGTGAAGCACATGTTAAAGTCATGTAGATTCCAAAGATGCAATGGAAACAAGTTCAGAAAGAATGGAGAATACATGTTTAGGAAACAAGCAGGAGAGTCATGAGAATTTTTATCTAGGAAGTTAAAAAATGCAACACAGGTTAAACAGAGTGGGTGATAGAGATGGTAGTGCTATTAAGTTTTCTAATCATCTCCACTGGTATAGAAAGGTAAAACCCATACTATAGATCAGGTGTTCTGAGGTCAAAAAGCAGATTAGGAGACTAGAGGTGCAGGTGTGGAGAAAGACAGGAATGAAGAGACTTTTGCCTCTCACAACTCTTCAGTTGGAGGGATGGGTTCACTAGGGCCTAGGCACATGTCAAGTGCTAAAATCGGTGGTGGAGACACATCCTATGAACATGATGCATGTGGAGATGTTGATGTTCCTCACTAAAGACAGTGGATGGTATAAGGATCCATGTTGGGGACAGAAGGGCATAATGCAAAAAAATCAGTTCCCTAACACACAGTCCAGCTCCTAAACTTTATTTGTTCATTTTTTGCCCCTGAGGAATGAATGAGCCATAGGACTCTTGACCCACTGAATGAATGGCTTCATAGAGCAACCAGAAGTGGTGGGCTCAATGTCCAGTAAGACAGACTCGTACAAAAAAGTTAAAAACAAAGACTGACAGAAATAGGAAGGATGCTTAAGAAATATAAAAGTCATCAATAGGAAAAGAAAGCTTTGACTTAGTGTAAAAGCTAATTAGGTATATAAGCATACAGTTCAGCTAAGATACCAACAAAAAATAGGGAAACAAATTAGTAATTTATAAAATGAAGGGTAAGTTGATATAAAAGGATAATAGTTTTGTAAATATTCAGGTAACAAATAGTAAAATAATCCTGATGAAGGCAGAATAAAGTTGAATCTGGTGTAGGGACTCTCAAGTGAACAGGCAAAAATATTTCTGTAGGAAGAACAAAATACAAGCCAATAGCAGAGTGCCCAGATTGGTAATAGAAGGCTAATAAGGAGAAAGTTAAAACGTAGTTGTGCCTTGATAGGGTGGTAAGTGAAGGGGGAGTCATTTTGCATAATAATGAATACAATGATTACTACTCTATCAATTTTTCTAGCATAACCATGAAGTTAATGTTAACTATCTGAGAAGGACTGCACATACATGCAATGCCATTTTGTTGATTAGTAATAAAAATTGTTCCAAGAAATAAAAGCATGCAAAATCAGTGTGAAATCTGTATAGATCCATGATTTAATATTTGTATGGCTCCGTGACATTCTCATTTAAACTAAATTGTAAGGAAACACTTAGAAACACATTCCCCAGGATTCAGCAAGCTCTGCACGGTGTGCAGGAATAGTGCAAGAGCTGCTGCACGCAATATAGTCGACGAGCGATCCAGGAATGAGCTCCCGGGATGTGCAGGAGTGCTCCTACACTATTCCTGCACGGACACAGCTCCTGCATGCTAATTACCCCATTTGCAAGAGAAAACCATGCAAATGATCCAGGAAGCAGGCAGGAATATTGTAACCTGCAGAAATGTATTCGGCTACTAAACGAATACATTTCTGCAAATTTTGAAACGGAGGCATGACAGCTCCAAAGAAAGCATGTATTCAATGTAGTAGGCATGCCAATGGCCAAAAAGATGGCCATTGGCATGTAAATTGTTGCAAAATTATAAAAAAATTACTTTTTTTAGCTGATTTCGGCTGTTTAAGCGTAGGGCAGCGGTGCGCAAACGGGATCAGCCCGAGAAAAAAAAAAATAGGAAATAAGCTTTTAAACCAAAATCAGCATTCTGCCATAATAGTCAATGGCATGCAGAAGACAACAATACCATTGAATAGTGGTTGCTAAGGGGGAAGCCTGAGTGTCAGTCTTGTAACCATGCATTAGCAGTCAGTTTTATGAAAATGAGGGGACTGATACTGAATCACAGATTTCCCTTCAGTGTTAGCTAGCACCCAACCTTGTAAGTGCAGCAACACCATGGTGCAAGCCTAAGAGGTAGATGACCTCATAAGGAGAAGTGTCATGCATGCTGTAAGCTTACTGAAGGTCTGCGACCCGTGTTTGCCCTTAGCTAAGCATCTAAGGAAGGGAGTGTGGGTGTCTGAGGCTGCCTAGCAATGTTTTCATTGCCTAAATGGGTGTGCACACCGTGCACCGGGTTTAAAAAAAAAAAAAAGGAAATAGCAGCTTTGTTCACATCTGAGCACTGGGTATGCGTGGCGCTCCTCGGGGCTTAAATGGGAATGCAATGGGAAGGGAAAACAGCAGTAGGAAAGCAATCAAGGAGAACTAGCATAGCTGGCAGGTGAAATGTATCAGAATCAGCCAATTACACAGGCAGCAACCCAGCCCAGCACACTACTATAAAGTATGCAGACACCTTTCACTCTGGTTTTTCCCACAAACTCTGCACCACCAGTGTACACAGACAGGGAAATTTTACCAGACAAAACTAACAAAATGACAGGGGCTGCTGTCGCTGTCATACATCAATATGTGGAAGAGGATGAGGGTAGTGAGGGTGAGAATGCTGATGACCAACCCATAGTGAGGAGAAGGAGAAGAGTGTACAGACCCAGGATAACCTACTAGGGGCTACATGAGCTGTAGATAGTGTACCGCTATAGGGTGGAGAGGGACATCCTATAGTAAATTGTTGAGCTGTGCCGGCCACGCCTCACACACAGAACAGAGGGGAACCCATTCATCCCAGTGGATACCAAGGTATGTGTAGGCTTAAGAATAATAGTCACAGGTACCTTCCAAAGGCCAACTGGGGATCTCATGGGAATCTTGCAGGCATCAGCATTCAGGGTACTCCACCAGTTCCTGGATGCCATGTCAGCACATGCCAATGAGCACATATATTTCCTCACCACCCATGAGGTGTTGACCAGCAATATGCCTCTCTTCCACCAAATAGCATAATACCCTGAGGTAGTGGTTGCTATAGACTGCACACACATACACATCAAAGCACCACCTGGCGAGCAGGGTAGGGTCTACATAAACTGCAAGGGTTTCCCATCCATCAACTGCCAGGTTGTGTGTGATGCTCAGGGCATTATAAAGAATCTATATGCTGGAAGCTCTGGAAGCTATCACAACTCCCACATCTGGCATATGACACAGCTGTACCAGAGATTTGCCATTGGGGACATCCCATATGGCTACCTAGTGGGGGATGCTGGTTACACACTGGAGCCGTGGTTGATGATACCCATCAGAAATTTGCACACACATGAACAAGAACTCCATAATGAGGCACACGCACAAACGAGAATTATAATAGAGCATGTGTTTGGGATGCTGAAGTCATGGTTCTGGTGCCTGAACATATCCAGTGGAGCCTTGCAGTACTCTCCAGCTACATGTACACAAATTTTCATTGTATGTGCCATGCTACACAATATGATCCTGCGGAAACAGCTGCAGCAGGAACAGCATGGGGCAGGGCCACACAGCACCCCACCATTGCTAAGGCCAGCACAGACACAGAGTGACTCAGGGGAGGAACAACCTGAGCCTGCCCATGTAGGCAGAAAGAGGCATGCCCAGCATGCCCAGGCATTGGCAAAGAGGCAACGCATAGCACATACACTGACATGGTAGGAATCCAGGGAATGACACCTCTCTCTGACTCACACATACAGTAAAAGGGATGCCAAACATGACACTACCTGTGCTTTACCATGTATAGGGAGTGTACTATGTGGATCCGACATAGTCAGCCCTCCAGCACCATCCTCAATACTAGCACAGCCACAAGTAACTCACTCTTCCTATCAATTGCTGAATGGAGTAGTATGTTCTGCTAGTTGTAGCTATGGTATGGATGTGAGCATGCAAGGGAATCGGGTGGCTGAATGGGATGGCAGCAGATAGTGAACACCTATATGGGCAGCATGGAATCCATAACAAATACTGGTGTCAATAAAGTAGGCAGTACCAGACAAGGTGACAAATCCCACTGCAGTACATGTGGTGGCCCAAATGTGTGTCCATAGGACACACACTTGCATGTCAGTGAGGTTCACATACCCAACAACAGCCTCAGCCAGCAGGACAGCTATAGATGACCATAAAGAAAGGCTGTGTTAAGGCCTCCAATTAATGGCAATGGATAACAGCCCCCCTCCAGACCTACACAGACAGCTACAACAGGTTAGGCAGTTGTATGTTAGTTCTGCAGGGTATGAAGTCTGAAACTGAAATGTAGGTCAATAAAACCTAAAATCTGTACTCTACTGATATGCCTCTAGTCTGCATGATAGGTCAGAATACAAAATAAAATGGAAGCCAACAGAGTACCCAAAATACCAGTACAGTCATAGCAAATGTTTACAGTTGTCAGGTGTGCCCCTCCCCCCAATCCTATGTAGAAATGCAGTAACATGTACGAGTAGGATTAATAACAGTGGAGCACAGATTACCTGAGCTGGCCCAATTTACAGGATAGAATGTTGCATGTGTACAATATGCAGGGCTCTGTGTGTTAGGTTGTTGTGTGTTGTACACTGTGTGGAAGTGGTCAGCATGCAGGTATGGAGGGTTGTGCCCCGGTGGCCTTTGCCCACTACTGTCAATGACAGGGCCATGTTCTGACAACTGCAGTGTCAACCACAATGCATCCCAGCAAGACCCAATTCAGCAGTCATCCATACTCATTGTTCAGATGTCAATATGTGTCACCATCTGAAGGATGGACATGCCATGAATGTAGGCCCAAACATACACACAGTACACAGGTGGAAGTACCCTAGACAGAGTATATAAAATGTAACTGTCAAATGCACACACCTTCGGAATTGTACAATCAGGTTAGCAGCACATTAGTTGTCTGTGTAGTATGGAATACTGATGTAGTCTGGCCAAACACTGGCAGACCACAAAAGGCACAGTTATGAAGTAATGAGAGAATGCCTATGTCCCTGCACAAGGCAGCATAATGGGAATGTACCAGGTATATCAGTGAGTCAGCTGCAAGAAGCCTCCATATCACACATGCACTCAGCTCACCCCACCACCATCCACAGGTTTATCACATGTCATATCCCTGCTGTTGGACCTGCACTTCTGTATGGGAATACCCACAGAATACAGCATGCTGAAGAGGTGGTGCCATGCAGGTGTGTCCCTAGCTGTAAGCAGCACCCTGCCAGCATCCAGACCAAAGGATTAATATGGACAGGAACTATCGCCATTAACATTTTGCACACTAACCCTGTCACCTCAGGGGAATCCAGTGGCTTGCAGCCTGAGACTGTAGGAGTGCAGAATGCACTGGCTTGCTACAGATGGCTTGCATCATTACAAAATGCCCTACAGTCATCTGTCAAAGGCCTGTGCCTCACCCATACTGCCAATGTATGTTCTCTCATGGGGTCCCAAATAACATAACACAGTCCACAGAACACAAATGCAAGTCCATGTCGACAAATCCCAGTAGCATGCCCACCATGTCCTACTGCATGAACTGTGGACCAACCCCTAAATGACGCTGGGATGAAGGCACAACTATAGGCATACTTTGCAGATATCGCTCACATAATGTTAGGAAGAGGATAAAATAACAGAGTGGGGGGTGTAGAAGCATGGATGCCATGGAGTGTGTCAAGTCTGAAACTCTGATGTGTGCCCATACTACCCCTGCCTGCAAACCCAGTAATGGATAGTTACAAACCCGCTCGTAAACCACAATGTGAAGGGGAACTGACCACATATATGAGCCCTGCCTCTGGGTAACCTGGGTGAATCTGTACAGTTGAGAGGTATGGCCACAGCAAGATATGGCCATTCTGTTATGTTGATAGATGTAGAAGCAAGGGGTCCTCAGCCACTACAGACCAAGGTGCTGGACCATTTACACAGATCCATCCGCAAGTGTCTGCAGCTACCCATCCAGCATGGCATGAGTGTGCAAGGATATGTAGGCTGCTGACCACAATACTGGACACAGCTTCATTCATCTTGTATTTCCCAGGAAATAACTGTGAGCAAATAAGTATATCTGTCAGTAGTTAATGACATAATACATCACAGTGTAAAACAGTACAGATGTCTGAATATTTCTGCTAGCACCATCCATGTAACACGAGCAGCACAACAGCAATAGTTACATTATGCCACTATCTGTTGCCCATTGTGACTCCATATTGTCAACCTATCTACAGATATCCTGCAGAAACAGGTTGCTAGCTGTAGGTGTAGAACACAAAATCCTGCACTGGAATAAAACCTAACTGGAATGGATTCACACACTCAATACAGAAGGTCATACTGGGCATGCCCCAACACTTAGAGGAATGAAGCCCATGTCTGACAACAACAGTAGACTATACATATCTGTCAGTTGCAGATGTCTATGCACACACACCACATTGCACACCATTCATGCTTTACATACACATTGGATAGGAATGCTCACACATATCCAAGGCCAACACACTATAATAGGTCAAACATACACATGCAGAGATGTGGGGAAGAGACAGGCAGAGAGTGACAGAGATTGCCATCATGAGTCCTGTCCCACCCACCACACATCCAATTGGCCAATATCACATGGTGTGCCGATGTCAGTCACTGTAGACATCTGCTTTTGGTAGCCCTCAGCCCTATAGTATCTATGGTGCCTGTGATACCTGTGTATAACTGTGTAACATGATAGTACAAATTAGTATTCATCCAGCATTTGTATACCCAGTCCTGTCAAATGTAAAGTTGTTTGTGAATGAGTGTTGTGTGTGTGTGTTCCCAGATGGTTTATGGCCCATTCACACACACTGCACTTGCCATAGACCATGTTAGCAGTCATGCTGATGTCAGTCATCTTGAAATACCCCTTTGGACAAAGGCTAGCCCTGTAAACTCTGTGGTGCATGCGGTAACTGTATAATGCTATAGTGTAACATATTAGTCAGGTAGGACTTCTAATCCCAGACATGGCAACCGTGTGTGTGTGTGTGTGTGTGTGTGTGTGTGTGTGTGTGTGTGTGTGTGTGTGTGTGTGTGTGTGTGTGTGTGTGTGTGTAGAGATTAATGATTTTGAGGCCATTCTAAGTCACTACACCCATTGGCCTACTTTAGCATGCCTGCTGATGTCATTCACCTTGACATAACCCTTTGGCCATGTATCAGCCATATAAGCTCTGTGGCACTTGTGATAAATGCATGATACTGTAATGTAACAAACTAGTTAGGTAGGGGTTCTAATCTTAATCCTGCCAACTGTGATGGTGTGTGTGTGTCTCCATTGACACCTGCTTTTGTGGACATTCACATGTACTACACTTCCCTTATCCCTTCTTTAGCACTATTGCTGATGTCACTCACCTTCAAAGATACCTTTGGACAACTCTCCACCATGTAAGCATTGTGGTGTGTGCATTAACTGTGTAACACTCTAATAGCAATACATAATCAGACAGAGGTTTGAAACTCAGCACTGGTAAGTGCGTGTTTGTGTGTTTCATCAGTATCCTGTGTGGGGGTTGGGGTGAGTGCGTACTGACAGGATCCATTGCTTTGCTACATCATTATGTTGAAGACCTATATGTCCCATTGTCTACATTACAAGACCAACAGTGTTCCAACACTGTAGAGGTTGTTGTAGACAATCCTTAGCCATAAATGTGTACAGCCATGGGCAACTACTATGTGACAGTATGGATTAGTAAACAATATAGGCAACTGTTATAATACCCAGATACCACTCTCCACCCATGGATCATACACAAACATGCTTGGCCCTTACTCTCTTACACCCTTCCTTTCTTACTTTGTCTCTCTCTCTCTCTCTCTCTCTCTCTCTCTCTCTCTCACTCTCTCCCTCTCTGGTGTATGTGAAAAAGTACATCTGTTTTGCACAGGCAACA